>NW_020799118.1:14295476-14334939 GCF_003259725.1 Athene cunicularia | reverse complement strand
AGAATCCTTGCTCTGAGGTTGTTTCTGCCGGGGCTGGCGGGGTCGTGTGCGGCCCCGGTACGGGGAGGAGGGGGGGTCTGCAAGGAGGGAGAGCGGGGCCCCAGCCCAGCCCAGCCCAGCCCAGCCCGGGGACAGGGGCCTGGTGTCCTTGTCCCGTCCCCCTCGGCCCTTCAGCAGCCGTCCGTGTGTCCGGGACACGCGTCCCCACAGCGTGACGTGTGTCCCCAACTCCTGTCACCTGCTCCCCACGTCCTGCCCAGCCACTCCTCACCCCGCGGCTAGCTCCAGGCAGGGCTGGGGGGACGTGATGGGTTGCTGCAGGGTTGAGACTGGGAGGAAGAGGAGATCAGCCCCCGTCAGGGTCACCCCGGGGGTTGCTGGCACGCGGGGCCAATGCTGTCTCTGGTTTTTAGACCAAGGCCTGAAAAATCTCTTTTACAACTCTTGCAGTGAGCCGGGCCCGGGGCACAGCCAGTGCCCTGAGGCGCAGCAAGAGGAGGAAGAGCATCGCCATTGCCTACGAATCTGGGCAGGGGGATGGTGCCGAGCAGGGGACATCTGAGCCCCAGAGACCGCGCTGGGAGCCCAGGGACTGGCGGCAGCAGCTGGAGCACATCCGGGAGATGAGGAGGAAGAGAGATGCTCCCGTCGATGAGATGGGAGTGGAGAAGTGTTATGACAGCAGTGCACCTCCGCAGGTAACACCCTGCAGGGCTCTGTCAGGCAGGCGAGTGAAAATACAGCCCCAGTTCTATAGCCTTCCCACTTCCCTCGGCCTCAGGGTGCCCCTGGATACATCCTGCTTCAGCTGTCTCCAGAATAGAAAAATAAACACAGGGTGTATCAGGACTTTAGGCTGGGCTTGCTCCCACAAGAGGTTACTGCAGGAGCTTGCGTATGAGAGAAAGCGTTCATCCTGCGAGAGGAGGAGAGTCAGCCGCTGCCTCGCCAGTACCAGGCTCGTTGGCTTCAGAGCCCTTGTGAAATGGCCGTGGGTGTTTTCTGAGCTGTTCTCTGCTTGCGTTCAGCCCGTGCTGGGCATTAGAGACCAACTAGCAAACACAGCTGTGAAAGGCCCTTGTCCTCCGCTTAAACTGCTGCCAGAAGAATTAGTGGGCTGAACCAAGAGTAGGAGCTGAGGCAGAAATAGTTTTGGACTTGGGAGTGAAAACCCTGAGAGTGTATTGTGGCAGTGCTGTCTTCTGGGGCAGGCTGGCAGGGCATGAAGACATGTCCCCTCTTAAAAATATCTGTAGGAATCCAAGGAGAGTATCCAGCAAGATGGCTTTGTAATACAGAGGAAACAGTATGGAGAAAAGGCAAGGGGAGCTGAGAAAAAACTTTCCAGGCTGCTTTTGTGCTTTTCAGAGCAGTGCATGAGCATAGGTCGGCTTCCTCCCCTCTTGCAGCCCACTTCTGAGGGGATACTGGTTGAAAGGAAGGGCCGTGCTGGGATGGCACGGTGCTCCCCAAGCCTGGGAACGCAATCAAAAGCCCCAGATGACACCTCCCTCCGAGGGGACCATTTGCATCAGTACAAAAAACAAAGCTGATGAGACTGTGGTGCAGCGCTGGGACTCGGAGCTGCAGGGCTGCGCGCCCTGGGCACGGCGCTGGTGTGGGAACATGGAGATATCCCGCAGGCAGGCTCGGCAGAGCAGCGGGAATCGCTGGCTCCACGGTGACCTGCCGGGATCTGAGGGAGGGGTCTCAAAGACACAGCTGCATGTAAGGCTGTCCTGAGTGCTGGCATTGTGCCGTGGGCTCAGATCCCTAGGGAAGACGGGTCAGCTTTGACTTCGGATTCAGACAGCGTCACGTGCTCCGCAGCCGTGTGGGCTGGCACCGAGTGCAGCTGTGGGGCCAGGGGGACTGCGGGGCGCGATACGGAAATAACTTCTCTTCCCTAGGGAAGCAGGGTCGTTGCTTCCAAGAAAAAGTGGACGTTGTAACCCTCAGCACACACCAGCGCTCCTTGCACAACTTCCATGTGCTCAGAGATTATCCTCCTTCCACCACTGAGAGATTTTTTCTAGTGCACCTGTGGTTTTGTAAACTTTGTAAGAGAGATGGAGGAAGGGTTGTATCCCACATTATTCTGCGTCAGTCTGGGTTACTTGCATCATTTTTGGTGGGGACACAATTGCATCTGGGGAAAAATCAGTTGAGAAATAGGAGGTGAGTTGTCTGAGCTAAACCCTGCCTGACGTCATCAGAGGAACTTCTAGGTTTTGTGCTTCATCTCCCAGTCTCTGTCATCCCAGTTCTTTAGATTCTGTTTTGTGAGGAGCTCACTGGAGGCAGATACCCAATTCCTATGGAAGTTTGGTGGGAAAGGGATGGGATTTTCAAAAGCTGCTTTAGAGCAGAAGTTGCATGGAAAATCATCAGGCGTTTGTACTTCTACGTCCTGTGGGGTCTCCTGAGAATCCCATCATCAGGAAAAGCTTTGTCTGGCCCTTCGTGGCTCAGCACTGGCATCTTTGGGTATGCGATCCCAGCAGAGAGTAGCTACTCTCTGCCCTTTACGCATGCTGGCTGCTTGGATTGAAGGTGTTTCTTTTCTCCCTTTATTGTGTGGTAGAATTAAAAGGCTGTGGTTTATTTCTGTTGCAGCCTTCCAGTCTCTTTTAGTTGGATATAGCTGAACCAGGGTAGGTCCATATTATACACTGGACTGCAAATGGTGCTGGATGGTAGAACTGAGCCCCAAAGGCGGCTTGATCCTCCTGGAGATCTTGGGGTGTCTCACTGTCTCCTTTTCCCCAGGTTATGCGCTACCAAGTTCTGCTGTCGCTGATGCTCTCCAGCCAGACCAAGGACCAGGTGACATCGGCTGCCATGCTGCGCCTGAGGCAGCACGGCCTCACAGTTGACAGGATTTTGCAGATGGACGATGTGACGCTTGGGCAGATCATTTACCCTGTAGGATTCTGGAGGGTGAGTGCGAGATCACAGCAGCACCCAATGTGCATGTAGAGGAACCCCCTCCACCCTCCTCCGCTCCCATGCAGCTGAGACAGCTCAGAGGCCCAGGAGTGGAGCACAGAGCGGGTGCAGGCTTGTCCTTTGCAGGCTTGTCCTTGGGGCCACTCACTGAGCTGGCAGCAGGTGAGGAAGGCAGGAGGTGGGTGCAAACCATCCCTGCTCCTAAGAGATGCTCCCCCAGCTGGTATTCAGCCTGCGTGCCATGCCCTGTGGTGATCTTTCCCCTGGAGTCAAGTTGAAAGGTGTATTTTACACCAGTTTTAGCAATTTGTATTCACAGCAAGATTGTTTGCTGCAGTCCCTGGAGTGTGCAGGAGAGGTTAGAGCTAATCAGGGCTCAGCATTTTGCTTTCAAGGAGAAGTCAAAGACCTCTGTCTCCCCTCTTCAAACTCCAGTGTGTGGCCTCACATGTAATGTACACTCAGGAATGGTTTGTTTTCTGAGCTGTTTGTCTCTCTTCCCCATATTGGAGGGCAGCTTGGATTTTCTGCCTTTCCCTTTGGTTTTCCAGAACAAGGTGAAGTACATAAAGCAGACAACAGCCATCCTGAAACAGAAATACGGGGGTGACATACCGAGAACTGTGGAGGAGCTGGTGCAGCTACCAGGAGTTGGACCCAAAATGGCCCACTTGGCCATGAACATTGCCTGGGACAGCGTGTCCGGGATAGGTAGGTTGTCCCATGTTTTCCCTGTTCCTCTCCTGAATCCTTCCTGATCCATTCCCTGGTCAGAGGGGAAGCATTGCAGCTGGGGAAACTGCCTGAGAGCATGGCTTCAGTTTAGTCATCTGCAGAGAATCTGGGTGAGTGAAGGATGTGACCCTCAACCAACCACTCACAGCCAATGAGTTGCTGTAGGATTTAAGCATAGATCAGCTAATGCTTTTCCCCAAATTTGATAGCAGAAATCCCCAAGGGCAGTAGAAATCCCCAGGGACAGCCACTCCCTCCCCTCAGATGCTGGTAAGCAGCACGAGTATTGCCTAGTTGGGTAGGCACCCTAACAGATGTGCTGGCAGAATAATGCTTGGCAATCTCTTTGGTGTCAAATGAGAGAGAAGTGGGGACAATTTTGTAATTTGGGGGTATTGTAGGATAGTCCGAGGTTATTTTTTCCCACGGTTGCTTCTGTTTAAACAAATCTCATTTGAGATTTTTGTTTGGCAAGCCATAAAAGGGCAGAAGCAGGGCTTAGTCAAAATTACCGTTTGAAATCGGTAATTCGTGATGGGTCATGGACAGAAATGGCCTCAGGCAATCTAGCTACAGAATTTCTGATCGGTTTTAGTTCCTGTGGCTGGGCAGTGGGTGAGCACAGGTACATTTGTTCACTGTGTTGTTGATCAGAGAGTGCAGGAGAGTAGCTGTACCCCGTGGAGCTGTGTGCCTGAGCGGTGATCGGCTGGGAGGGCGTCTGCAGTGGCCATGGGCCAGCCCAGGCTGTGGGCAGGTTGGCTTCTGCATGATGCTCCTTTGGGAGCTGCCGGCAGATGGGGCTGGATGATCGGCTGCAGTGTCCTGGGGGCCCCTGGGGAGAGATTAATATTCCAAGTGTATTTGCTGTTTGACGGAGGAGCCCTGGGAAAGCTCGGAATCGTGCCACCTGGCCAAGGTCAGCGAGGATGGCAGCTGACTCCTGCAGTCCCACTGGTGACCGTCAGCTCTACCAAATGTGGCTCTTGCACTACATTTAACAGCCCTTGGGGTCTGTTGTTCTCTCCTTGCTGTGGGGGAGGGAAGTCTAGAGGGAGCCAAAGTAGCCAACTGTTTTCCAAATAATTGTGTGCTCAGTTTTGATTTAGGAGGCAAGACTTAGTCTTCCTGTTTACAGCAATTTCCTGGGTTTTGCCCAATTAGCCGTAGAGACAGGTTTATCGCTGCTGATCTAACAATAATATACTTTGCATTCAGATCTTTTTAGCTCAAAGCACTCTATAAACATTCGCTTAAGCCCTCACAAACCCTCTTGTGTTGGTGGGTATTATGAAATGTGTTTTCCATCTGGGTAAACTAAGGGGCAGAGATTGCAACTTGCATAACATCAGCTGAAACACAGGGAGGAAGAGAACCTGGGACAGGCTGCCCTGTGCCTGCTAGATCAGAGCGCACAAGCCTTTGAAGGAAGGTTTGGTCAGATTGTGTGAGCGTGTCACGAGCTGCATGGTGGGGGGAGGTACACATCCCATCTTGGTTTTGGCTCTGGGCCTAGGGAGAAAGCAGCACGTCTGTTCTGTGAGCGAGCCTCCCCTCCTGTTCAGTCTTGCCTGTCCCTGCCAGCCAGCGGGCTGGACCCAGTGTGCTGTGCTGGGCATCTTTTGGCTGTGCTCTCTCCGTTCAGGTGTGTCTGCCCCCACCTAAACTCTGGGCTCTCCCTTCCTAGCTGTGGACACCCATGTGCACAGGATCACCAACAGGCTGAAGTGGGTGAAGAAGGAGACCAGATACCCTGAGGAAACTCGTGCAGCACTGGAGGACTGGCTGCCCAGGTGAGCCCTGAGACCCCAGCCTCCTGCCCCCCCTCCAAGCCCCTTGCACTACCTGCGGGAGCCACATCTGCTTTTTGCATCTTCAGTGACCACACTTCAGGTCCCCCTTTATGGGGGGACTAGTCTGCGGGTGTTCTCTCCTGGAGAGCTGTAACAGCAGCATCTCAGCTACTTGGTTGCTTCCTGGCTAGCAGATATATTGAGCACCACTAGTGCAGCCAGGTACCTGGAGGTCTTGCTGCCTGATTCTTGCCTTGACAAATTTACAATGACCCAAGCCAGGTGCTTTTCTACACAGGACCTTGCTGAGCCTAATAGCAACAGCAATATCAGACCATGGCTGGATTCTGGCCTTCACTGGTGCTTAATCTTCAGTATCCAGTGCCAGCTGCCAGGTCCTCATTGCATCTCTGCATCTGGCACATGCCTTGGCCCAAGAGAAGAACCACAGGCACTTTGTGTGTCTGTCCTTTGCTCCCCAGCTCAGTTCAGACCAGCCAGGAAGGCTTAGGAGGGCTGTTCTTAGCAGGAGCCCAGGACCTGCCTCCAGATGCCTTGGGAAGCTGAGAGGAACAGGCAGTAGGTGAAAGGGATCCATTTAAAAGCACAGGCTGTTCTTCAACCCCTCCAAGCAGCTGTATCGGAAAGCTTATGTTTTTCTTCTCGCTGCAGGGATCTCTGGAGGGAGATAAACTGGCTCTTGGTGGGCTTTGGCCAGCAGACCTGCCTTCCTGTGAATCCTCGCTGCAATGAGTGCCTCAATCAAGACATTTGCCCAGCTGCTAAGAGACGCTGAGGGATCACCCAGTCTTGGTAGAGCAACTAAGCTGCTTTGGCTCAGCCGCAGCCCAGAGCTGAGCCTGGTAAAGCTGTTCTTTGCATTGGGCTGGCTGTGTGACTGCAGGGAAATGGGAGTCTGCTGTAACCAGCTCAGCATCTCTGGGCCTCAGCTGAGATCTCCAGAGGAAAAAGGGTCTTTCAAAGCACAGCAGTCCTGCTGCGTCAGTGCCAAAGGTGCCAGCCCCTGTGTGAATGCTGGAGCATGCCCCGGCAGAGTTGCAGGCTGTGCCACGGTGGGAGAAATGCTTTGTCCTAAGGGACTTGCTGCTGCTTGTAAAGACACATTTAATAAAGGTGGGGGGGTGTGGGTTTTTTCCACCTGTGAGGTTTACTGGCATCTGTGCAACAGAGGGCAGTGGGGAGGAGAGCATGGGTGACCTCACCCGAGCAGGAGGCCATAGCAACCAGCCCTGCCAGCCTAGAGCAGGCAGCAGCAACCTGCCAGGCTGCCCACCTCACTGCCCGCAAGGGGCTCTGCTGTCAGTAATGCACAACAAGCCTTCCCGAGCCAGATCAGAGGCGGCCACCACCTGGAGAAGTGACCTTTGGGTCCTGGGAGCAGAAGAGCAGGGGGTGATGTAGAAGAGACAAGCCAGCGTCGCGCTTGGTTCTTGGTGTGCTGGCAAGGGTTACAGTAGCCACGGGAGCCAGGCTGGTGTGAGCCTCAGAAGCTGACAGAAGGGACATCACCACCGTCTGTGTTTTGTTCTTCAAAGAAAGGGCAGTGCTGACTTCACTGTAGGGCTTCAAAGGAATGATTTCAGCTACTCTTTAAACAGGCAAGGGAGGAAGCAAAGTTTATAATGTGCTAAAGGCGGCTCTAATTCCGCTCTGAAGTTCCCCACCAAACAGATGAGGAACGAGCAAATAAGTACTTGGTACATGGGAAAACAAAGTTTATTACTGACATTACAGTGTACATTATGTTTTTACAATGCAGCTGACAGCCTTATACTTTATTGATTTTTTTCCAAGTTAAATGTACAGGAACTGAATAATTACTACTGAGCTACAAGATGTCAGAAATACGGTAAGTGCTTTAACCAGGAGCAGTTTCCATGGACTAAGCAGAGATTAAGATTTAAAAATCTTATCAATACAGATTTGCATACCTGATTTCTTTTGACCTGCATTCAAAACTACATGTTTGGTTTTTTTACCCCCTCAACTACAGTGGTCGAGTTTTGTATGAGAAATGGGGTATTTACAAAGGGGTCTTTGCTCTCTGACATGCATCGGAGAGTGTGACGTTTGGGTCAGTGTTGCAGGGAACGCTCTGCCCTGTGCAGGCCGGGGCACTGCCTGGGGTTTGGCTATGCGGGCACGGGAAGCAATATGCATACCAAGAAAAAGAAGGGCTCCTTCAAAAGATTACTGATGTATAGAAGAAAATATTTTGGGGGAGGGCAAAAAGAGAGCAGGTAACTGTCTCTGAAGAGGGGGAGGGAAGGTGGGTTGTTAATGGCAGAGTCCTGGAGGGGAGGCAAACCTCTCCACATCCTGAGCCATCATCCCACTGCCAGTCTCGTCATCAACAGCCACACACCTGCACCGGTTCCTCTCCAAAGTCATTATTTCAATCTGTTCAGCCCATCAACATCCCTAAAAAGAGAACTTTCAGAAAAGAGCAAACTCCTCTCCTTCACCCCTGAGGCTTTCCATGCTCTTCGGCCAGCCAGCCAACAGCCATGGGCACCAGCTGCTCCCCACCAACAGCACCAGCCCCGCTGCTGCTGTCCCATGCCCTGAGCCCCAGCCCGCTGCTGAGGAGAGCAGTAAATGTTATAAGGCACCTTTTAGCTCAATACTTAAATACACCCAGAGCCATGATGATAACCATAGCACAGACTAACACAGAGGCCCTGGGCTCGTAACACAACAGTGCTGGAGGGCTGCAGGGCAAAAACCACAACGAGGTGTTTTAAAATGGTCATCGATGGCCAAAGGATTGCTGCCATTTGCTTTTAGCTGGGGAAAGTGGTTTTGTACTCGACTGTCCTGCTGGGCCCAGTCTCTTCCCACTGCTGCCTTGGCATCTGAGCTGAAATACTGGGCAGCTGCTGCGGCTCGGGGAGCTGCTGGTGCGTGAGGAGGGGGCCAGCCCCACCACAGCCAGGATCCTGTCCTGGGAAAACACTTCTGCAACCTCCAAGAGTGGTGTAGTTCGGCTTAGTCATCTTCCCTCGTGTACAGCCAAAGGCATGTCATAAAAGAACTTACACAGGTTTGATTCGTAATGCATTTTTGAGCAGGGTGTTTTCAAGGGAGGCCACAGAAAGCCAAAGCAACTGCCCACTCCACCACCCTGTCGTAGCCAGCCCCACAGAGACCCCACGGCTTCAGAGGATGCCCCCCCAACAGCAAGAGTGAGCCTTGGTCATGCTCATGGGCTGGAGGCATCAAACACCAGCCCAGGAGTAACAAACTGGGTGGGTGGGACCTGGATCCTGCTCCAGGACCCAGCACAGCCCCAGCCAAACCCCAGCACCAAGCCTGCAGCTACAGCCACATCCCCACATTCCTCCCCAAAACCAGACCTGGGTTGTGCTCTCTTTTGAGTCTGGCCAAAGAGTTTTTGTAGCATCCTGTGGCTCTCATCTTCTTGCTGAGCCTGCAGCAGCGCAGGGCAGGACTGGCCCTGCTCCCTGCCTTCCCCTGCTGCTCAGTGCTGCATCAACGGCTGCAAATGGTGAGGCCTGTGGTATTTGGGCTGTTGGGTTTGGGGTTTGTTTTTAAATCCTGCCCTCTCCCCTCTGCAGAGCTGTTGCAGATGGAAAAACGGCCTCTATTGCCAGGGTGGAAGTCACTGGTGGGGCGGGAGGTTCCTAAACTAACTGGAAACTTGTGGGACTTCATTAAAAAAAACCCCACGAACAACAAAACAAACTTTTTCGTTTCAATGTCAAATCCAACAGAAGCCATTTATAGCCACTGTCCATCCTCCCATTAATGCTGCAGATGGGGTGCCGGGGAGGGGGTGCCAGGTACACCCCACACCCTGCAGCCCCCACCATGGTGGGGGCATGAGGCTGTAAGACATTTGCACAGGGACACAGAGCATCCCACGGGGCTCAGTCTGGGACACCGGCAAAAACAAAACAAACACCCCAAATTAAAAAAAAAAACAAAACCAAGAAGTAATAGAAGCCTAAATTATGCAGGTAAGAAACGAGAGTTAAACTCTTCCAGTCCTTTCTCATAGGAACAGGGGACGGCGGGCAGCCAGAGCCAGGCTGAAGAGCAAGCAAGAAAAGGAGCTTTGGTCACATTTGTCTTATGAGAATCGCTGGTGAGTAACAATAATAATAACAATAATAATAATAAAAAATAAAAAAAAAAAGGACTTTAAAATACGCCTTGTAAAAGCAACCAGTGAAGAGCAGAGCACAAAGCATCTCACGTGGACACTGAAGGACAGGGCGTAGGCACCTCAGAAACGTCCGAGCTGGGGCAGGGGCAGGAGAGCAGCGGACGGCAGCCACCAACAAGGCTCAGAAATTGCTGAAAATCTCTCGCTTCTTGTTCCAGTCCATCTGCGGGGCCCTCTTCTTCACCCGCTTGGCCCGCACCTTCTCCTTGGCCTCGGCAGCCGTCGGGCTCAGGGTCAGCCCGCTCTCCTCAAATGGGTCTTTTTTCTCTGCATCTCCATCCTGTGTGAAGAAGGGAGAAAAGGTATCAGCCCACACCAGCATCCCCCCGCCACGAGCTCGGCCACAGTGTCCTGCAACATTTCAGGAGAGGAGTTTCCTCCAGTGTGCATGATAAGCAAACATATGGTGGGGGGGTTGGAGCAGAAGGTCAAAATCCTCCCCCCATGCCGTGTCTGTGGTTTCAGTCAGCAGCAGCATCCGTGTGGCTGCAAAGTTAATTACTACATTGCGTTTTGTGGAGTTTGTTTTCCTTGCCTGAAGAATGCGTGACTGCCACGGCTAGGAGTGGAAAAGAAGCTGCTGCCAGAGGGAAAACAAGCTGCTCCTCTGCTTGTCTGCTGGGAAAATAAAAAATAAGCCCCTGGTGTAGGCAGGGGCAGGAAGCAAACTGGGTGAGCCTCGGGGCTTGCAGGGAGGGCTTGTGGCAAGGCCTCCTCCTGTTTGTGTGCCCAAGCACCCATTTGCCCCCAGAGCACCCGTGGCTACCCAAGGTGGGGACAGGGGACGTGGGAGGACAGCAGTGCCTGTATGCCCAGCTGGCCATGCCCAACACAGCTACCCTAAGACACCACTCAAGGCAGCATTTGCTTTGGGACCTGGATTGAAAACATCATCTTTCCATCTGCTTAATAAAAGTACTTTTGTAATAAGAAAATTAACTTTCCTTTCTAAAGTCACAGTGGGAATGTGCCCTCAAGCCAGGAACCCCAGGTGCCACTAACTCTGACTCTCCTGTTCCTGCAGTAGGTGAAGGATGGCCACCACATCCTCAGGGTACAATTAACATCCTGGCCAAAATGTTTTCATTCCTTTGCATCCCTGCTGGGGACAGACCCATCACTAGGTCTCTGAGCCCCTCACACCCCACAGGTCTGGGAAACACCAATCCCTGTGAGGACTTGGCTCATCCAAGCTGGTTTCAGCAGGCAGCACACACCATAGTGGGCACAATCTAAAGCTTCATGGATCACATCTGTACGGGAGGTGCTGGGGAGCCCGGCTCAGGGAGCTGCACGGCTGCACTCTCTGAGCACCGCGCTCCTGTCCGCAGCAGGCAAACACCCAGAAGCAAGACCTTCAGTTTTAAGGAAACATTTTAAAACCTGTCTGCTCACTTTGCTGCCCTACCACACATGCGAAACTCCAAAATAATAATTTCACAAACCCCGCTGATAACCATGGGCAGGTCTTCCACCCGCTTTGCTCTGGATTAACAAAAGCAAACTGAACTGGGTGGTGGCTTGATTGAGCACGCCAGGCCACGAGCTGGGGGGGCAACGCTGCCAGGAACCCCCCCCGACCCTCACCCCCACGGACTCTGGTTTCTAGCACAGAGGTGGGACAGCGATCTCTGAAACAGCCCCAAAGGTGACTCCGTGGGAGGAGCTGCGGTGCTCAGGCACTGGGACTCAGCCCGGTTTTCCAAAGGCAGCAGCCATTGGATCAGGACATGTATTATTTAACACTCGGAGAGAAGCGGAGATGCCAGACTGCAGGCGTTCGGCCACAGCTCTCAGACACAGCTGGCGTTCGAGATGTTTTAGAGGCTCTTGGTGCTCAGAGGAGGCTGCCTGAGCACTTGCTGTCGTCAGGCTCCCGTTCCCAGCCGGCTTGGGGCAGGGGACAGCACCAGAACCGAGCACCACCAGACACCCACAGAGCACCTGCATGGAGACATTCCTCTGCTTTTAGCAGAGCCTCATGCTAAAGATGAATTTTTGAGCACTTTAGGAATCCCCTACTTATGATTTAAAAAAAACAAAAAACAAAAAACAAAACAAACCCCCAAACTGCTAAATTAGTAACACCAGGAGAGTACCAATCCATGCCTTGTGTTTGACCTTGCACAGCACGGTCTGCCTCTTCTCTGGCCCTTCGCTGTGGCATTCAGCCAGGCCCCACCAAAACCAGCCCAGCAGGTCACCAAATCCATGCTCCTCCCAGCTCAAGCAGCTCCTTTAAACACTGTGATAAACTCGCTCTGCTCCAAGCTAAAAGCAATGTGGCTTTTTGTAAGTTTTAGCCTGCCTTGTTCCCGTTAGCAGCACTTCACAGCTCTGCTCCTCCTGCCCTGGACCTCATCAGTGTAATTAATCACTTAAGATCCAAAGCTCTTGTAGACATCCTTCCATCTTACACTCTTTTCAAATATTTGAGCACAAATCACTGCCTAACAAAGTGCCAATTAACTTGCTGCCATTACCCTTTGACGTCCTCCTCGGTTTGGGGCAGTGCCACCTCCTCCCCAAGGCTATGACACCCGAAGGGACAAACACGTATGAGTCCTCCTGGAGTCGGGACAGAGCAGGCATTGCACCCTCACAAAACTCATCTCTTAATAGGGGGCATCTGCTGCTGCTGGCAGAGGCCACATGACCCCCACGAGCTTTTCTGTCCCCCAAAGAGGGGAAAGAATATCTCTGGGCCAGCAGCTCATGCTGCTACAGCACGTCACCCCGAGGGTCCTGAGCCCTCAACCAGCTGCCTGAGGAGTTATCGATCCATCCCAGCAATGTGGCCACCTCTGTGCTGGAACCAGCAGCTGCTGGTGGCTCACGACTCCTCTTCAGGCACATCTACAGTGCAAGGGATGAAAAAAACCTCTGGATTTTGCTTGCTGGGTGGATGTAAGCGCACCCAAGTCTGTGAGACAAAGCTGAAAATGCATTGAAAGGCATTTACACAGCACTGTAAGGCAGGTGGGAGGGGGAATGTTTGGGGTTTTTACCTCTGATTCCTTCCCAGGACTCTGAAGGTCACTGTGAGATGAAGATGTGGATCCTCCATTCAGCTAGTGGGAATGAGAATGTTAGTCCAGTTTGCACAAATCAGAATTAGGAAAAAAAAAAAAAAAAAAGCTAGGCAGAAAAATGCTGCAGCCTGGTGGGGACGGACATCCCAGCTACCCTGGCAGGCAGAGAGCAACACCTGGCTTGTCCAGGGACAGGAACAGAATCTGGAGGGGAGGAACCTGCCCAAGGGACCCTGCACACACGTGCACGTGCACACACACACACACACGTGGACACATGGGAGTTCCCTGGGATTTGCTGCTGCTCTCCTGCAGCCCCACGCCGGGCAGAGCTCGGTCCCCATCCTGCCAGCCCTGGGCAGCCACTCACCTCCTCCTTCTGTCACCGGGGACAATGATTAAATGGGGCCAAAACCAGCCTTGTTGCTGTTACAGCTTTAACATAGCAATTAAAATCAGCCAGCAGCAGTTAAGATGAGCTCAACAATCCTGGGGAACATTGTGAGAATCCCCCTCTGCTCTGCAGACTGGCAACTCATCCCCACATGCTCACGTGTCGCAGGTGGGAGCCGAGGAAAACCGGCAAGCCGGGAGCCTGACCTCTCCCTCCTGATCCATCTTGATCACTCCAACACATTCCCCTAAACTGCTGCTCAGGCACCCCGGCCATCGGGGCATCCTGGAGCAGGCAAGTGCTCACCTGGGTCTGTGCGGATCCGTTTGTCAAGGGCTGAGGTACCACACCTAGAGACCACACAGAGAAAACACGTGGTAAATGCACTCTGCCAGGATTGCTGGCCTCGGGTCCTGGGCAAGCACCCCCCAGCATCGCCCACCCGGCCACCCAAGCCCACCTTCCCCTGTGCCCACCCCACCAGCTCCACCAGCTCACATATCTTGTCTCTTGACTTTGTCCTGCGCTGCTTCTGCACTCATACAAACGCTTCTCCATCCCCCTTGTGCCCTTCTGGAACCAAATTCTTTCCAATTCCCCTGACTTCACTTGATTTCACCATGTTTTCATGAGAAGAAAACACCTTCCAGGCAGGGGACCAAGTAACTTCCTTCCACGAGCACTAAACTCAGCACACTCCCATTTTTTTGGCTGTTAAATAATTTTTTTCAGAAGCTATTAAATCAGGACTCTTAAAAAACAGCCCCACTTTAATCAGAAGAAAACACCTTCCAGGAAGGTGTTCTCAGCAGAAAAAAACACCTTCCAGGCAGGGGACCAAGTAACTTCCTTCCATAAGCACTAAATTCAGCGTGCTCCCATTTTTTTTAAAGTAATTTTTTTCAGAGGCTTTTAAATCAGGAATCTTAAAGACCAACCCAAGATTCTTTGCCAAAACCAGCATCTTGTTGGTGTCAGTGTGCAGCAAACAACCCGCTCCCCAGGTACCCTGGCCTTGAGTATTTTATCATACTGAATGTTAGACTCGTGTTTACAGTACGATACGCTCTGAGCGATGGTCATGAGAAGAAAGTCAGCTCATAGCAGAAAAGATGCTAAAGTCTCTGGTATCAGAAGAAGCTAAGAGATAATGTTATTTAAATGAGAAGCAAGCTTCAAATCATGAGCAATATTAAAGTGAAACTGGACTTTAAAAAAAGTAATTTCAAAATTTGGCATGTCTGGAAATATTTTCATGTTTCCTTAATCCTGAAAGGTGCATAAAATACAGGCATTGGCTAAAACGTTGAGGGGGGTAAGGATCAGCTGTAAGACTTTGAAATTGTCCGCTTGAGGTCAACGCGGTTTGATTAAAGAGTGCAATTATTATTTCCTCTTATCCGGCAAACAACAGAAGTTACCAGAGCACTTTGTCATCAAGCCAGGCAGCCCCAACTCTTCATCTCTGGCGAATGCGTCAAGCCAGCAGCGAGGGCTGTAGAGCCAAGGTGGGGGCTCGAGCACCCCCCCCACCCCCAGCGTGCCCGTGGCCCTGGCTGCGTCCTCACCCCAGGGAACAAGGGCTCCTTTATCACTCGTGCCAGCAGACAGCTCTCGCCCCAGCTCCTCCTCGAACCGATGTGGAGCATCTGACACCACTTTCGCCCCGTGCGCTTCTCAACACTGTTTGACCCATTTCTTGGGACAAATCTCCCCATTGAGCATCTGAGCGAGCTGGGGTGCAGATCAGATAAGCACAACTGTACTGGGAAACAGAGCTCCCCATTCAGCTGCAGGGGGCAGGACAGGCTGGGGAGGGCCCCGCTCCCTCTCCACCCGGGAGCCACAGCACAACAGGTTGGGGAGTGGACAGGCAGCTTTCTCTGCCAGGTTTCAACAGCAAGGAAAATATTTTCTGCAACAGCCACCCCTGTGATTGCTGTGGCGTGAAACTCTTCCTCCTGCACACACAGAGAGTTTGCTCTGGTATTTCTCAATGCTCCTAATTGCAACGTGGGATTTATTACACTCTCCCTCCCCAGACCCCAACTCAGCACCCCAGCAGAGCGCTCTGCTCCCCCAAACCCTGAGGGTCCACCCACTCTAACGCCAGACACCCTGTCTCTCAGGGTGTGGGTGCTGCCCCCAAAAATGGAGGGGTCCAAGGAACAGCCTTCAAGGAAGTTTCCCAGCCCCAACCATCTAGACCAGTCCCAACTGAGCATCCCTCCGTGAGCTCATTGCTCACTGAGCTCCCCCCCAGATCCCACTACACTTTGCCAAATTATGCAGCAAGTTCCTAAATTAATTATTCACTGTGTAAAAATAACAATTGGGTTTTGGCTAGATTAGGAAGTATTCTCTCTATTTAGAAATAGCTGGGTGGTGCTCAGGAAACAACCATGGGATGAGACAGAAGGGAAACATGACTCTCCCTCACTTCTGAAGTCCCACGGTGGGTCACAGGCACGGTGGAGAGTCACCCAGGGAAAGCGAGGTCTCACCTTTGGTGTGCTCCTCTGTGGGGGTCACCCCCAGCTTCTTGAAGTAATCATCCGTTTCGGGGTCCACCACCAGGAGCCTGGCTTCGTTCTCCCGGGACTTAATGTGGGACACCACCTCCGAGTGCCGCAGGCCTTCCACGTTTATCCCGTTCACCTGCAAAGCAATGGCATCAGAACCCAAGTCTGTGCCCCCCACAGCAGAGAAGCTGGTCCCAGCTCACTGACCCCCAGAGCAGACTCCTCATTCCCTAAGGGATGAGATTTTCCTTTCTTAATTTCTGTTGGGATGATAGGAAGGCTGCAGGCTTTTTTGTCCCCATTCTCAAGCCAGCCATGGTCTCCTACCACCCTCCACCCACCTGGTGGGACGACAGAGCATCCTTCGTGCTACCGCACACCTCCACTCCTGCCCACATCCCAAACGCATCCATCGGGAAGCACAGATCCCAGACTCTGCCATCACCTCTCACGTCCACATCCTGCTGAAACACTCCTGCTCCCCTCTTTAGCAATTTCAAACCCAGCCTTGACCCTGGATGTGCCCCAGGGATCTCAGGCTGCAACCATGTGCAGGGACAGCAGGCTGGGTGCCCCCGGTGTGTCCTGCTCACCCACCCTGCCCAGGCAGCTGTGGTACTACCACACCATCTTTCATCCCTCCACGATAGAAAACCGTGGATTTCCCGTGCCTGCTGCACGGATTCATTTCTCCCTTCCCTGTGTGCGAGCTGGGACCTGCTGGGGAACATGATCCTCTGCTCCCGATTGTTCCCCACAGTGAGGGGACAATTGTGATTTCGAGGCATTGTTCACAGTGGGGAATGAATCACCCTTTGTCCCACAGGGGAAGGTCTCTGCACCGCCCAGCCCCTCGCTGCTGGACACGCTTTTGTGTGATAATCTCTTTCCAATGCTCCAGCCCATCTCCAGCAAAGCTCGACCCACCCTTTGCTGCCCATCCGGCCTTTGGCATCGGAAGACGCCTGCCCGTGGGACAGCAGAGCGATGCGTTAGTTGGCTCGGACAGAGAAGGGCAGAGAGCTAGTGGGGCAGAGATCACTGGGAATGGAGTAACCTCCTCTCAAAAATAGCTACTCCCTTACTCCAGCTTTCTGAAACAAACCAAAGGCTTCAGAAATCTGTCTAGCACAGACAGGCCTTTGTTAGGAGAAGTGGACAGCAGGTTCTGTTTGTTTTTCTAAGCTGCACATAACGTTGTAACTGCATGCCTTGCATGCACACACTTGCTCTCCTACAGGGCTATGGCTCTCCAGGATCACCAGCAACAACATAGTTTTATTCCTCCTCTGCCTGCAGACAGACAACTGCCTTCTCCCATGCCAGACCCTGAAGAGCAGAGCACAGTGATGCCAGAGCTGGGGACCGAGCCTGGGAGTGGGGTAACCCAGGTCACCGAGCTACACTAGTGTGGCATTGCCCCCGCCCATCCCTGGGAACTGGGACAGCAGATGAGGCTGGTCCTGGCCCAGCCGTGGACCCTTTCACCTGCGGGTTGTGCTGAGGCTGTCGGGGGGTTGGAGCATTGACATGACCCAGAGGTGACAGCTGGATGTCTGTGCCACAAAGGGACAAGGCGAGTGAACACTGCAGAGCCTGAGCGGGGCCAGCTCCGAAGTTTGGGCTCCCCTTTGTGTTTTGGATGCCTCAACAGAAACCTGGGGCAGAAGCAGGTCCTGAGAGCCAACCCCTTCCCCAGGTTTTGCATCTCACTGGCTACCTCAGCTGCCAGCTTGTAACCCCTCTCTGTCCCCAGCATCCCCCTCCTGTCACTCCAGGTCACCCCAATTCATGCCCAGTGCTCACCCCGGGTTGAGCTTGGCCAGACAGCAGGGGGCTGCTCTCCCCCCACCCCAGCACCCCCAACCTGCCCAGGGCAGCAGGGCTGAGGAGCATCAAATATTTATCAAAGCCCCAAAGAGCAGGTACGGAGGGGATCAGGTTTCCGAGCTCACCAGCTCACCCCTCACCGCTTTGTGTGTGCCAGGCGCTCGGCCAAGCACCAATAAATAAATAACACAGCTCCTTGCTGTGACACCGCGCTGCCGGGAGCTGCTGCCGCCGGTGCCCTGCTCACAGCCCCTGCCCCGTGCTGCTCCTGGCATTAAACTTTCAGGTGCTGGGGAGAGGCAGCAGCTCCCACTGCCTGGGGAACAATTATTGATGGGGCTAGAAAGCAGGCAAGTGCTGTGACCTTAGTATTTCCCCAACCTGCCCAGCTCTACGGGATGTAAGCATTTTCTTCCAGGAGTGAAAACCCCTTTTCCCCCTGAGCTGGTGGCGAGGGCCACGGCTTGGTCCCCATGGGAGGGTTTTGGGGTTCATCCTCCTGGGGAAGGGCCACACATCACACCAAGCAGGGGACATCCACGAGCTCCCACAGCAAAAGGGGTGATGGCTGCCAGGCCTGGGGCACCGGCTGCCAGATCCAGCCCCACCCATCCCTCTGTCCATGTGCTGCCCAAGCCCTGCCCGGAGCACAGGCAGCTCCGGAGGGGGGGACCTCATTCTTCAGGAAAAACACAAGACACAAACAAGCTGAAGGAAGGGCAATTCCCAGTCACATCAAGACACGTGCTGTCCAGCACTCAGTGACCAGGAACCTGCTTCCAAGAGCTGTTTCTCTCCACTTTTCACAATTTTGGGTCTTCAAATCTCTGCAGAGCTTTTTCCCCTCTTTTCCCAAACACCTGCCTGGCAGCGCATCAGCTCAGGGGGCAGCACTGACCTGTCCCTGTGCCTGTGGCTAGCTGCCAGGCCGGAGGGTGGTTGGGTGGGAGGTCACCCCCTCCGCAGCGCTGGGATGGGTCCCATGTGTCCCCAGCACCTCTTTGGCTGCAGCTCCAGCACCGGGTGGCATCAGACAACGCTGCCAACTATGGGGCTTGCTGTGCTGCAGGGGAGGGAGATGGGCACCCATGGAGCACTCCATCTGCCCACAGGATCCCACTGCCACCCAGGCAGGCACAGGGGCAGCAATTTGCCTGCTCCAACCCTCCTCTGTGCCAGCCAGAGCCAGCAGCACCATCCTCCTTTCAGTGCTCGCAAGTGCCCGCTTTGAATGAGCTGCTGAAGGACCTTGAAGCCATTGCTGAATCACCCACATCAGTTTTACAGCTCTGTATTATGGAAGAACATGGATGATCTGATGGAAAAAGTCACAGGATGGGGGTTTCTCAGCTTGTGGCTCCCTGAGGGTCCCATCACCTCTGCTGTCCCTCTCCCCACCTGCAAGAGGAAGACAGGACCCGGCTGTTCCTGCCAGGCTGGGAAGGACTGAACATTCCCACACAGCATATGCTGAGGAAACCCCAAAAGGCTTCCCAGGAAGCCAAACCCCTGTGCCATTACCTCCACCAGCCGGTCCTGGGGCCGTAGCCCCGCTCTGGAGGCCGGCGAGTCGGGGTCGACCGAGCGGATGAACTGCCCTGGCCGGGACTTCTCACTGTGCAGGTTGAAGCCATAGCCACTGGGGCCTTTCTTCAGGTGGCAGAGACGTGGACACAGCTCCTTCTGTCCGTTTAAATCCTGCTTAACAGAGGAGAGGTTGAGGGCAGACAAAACATTTAATTTATAGGTTTGGTTTTGCTCTAAAGCAGATGCAATCATAAATAAAGCTACCAAGGAAGCACCATATCTGCACCCTGAACAGGGACAGGTTAACAAATGAATTTCCTCTCATTGAGTCTATTTTAGAAAATCAATTGTCCAAAACCATTCCAGAAAAAATTAAAACAACAACAAAAAATGCATTTCCTTCACCAGAAGCAGCACAGATATAATCCACCCATACACCAAGAACCTCCTGGCAGCAGCCAAGCCCCACGGCTGCAGCCCTGGGCAGGGAGGAGCCAAACCCGAGAGCCCAGGCGAAGCACAGTCTCACCAAGACACTGGATTAACCTTAGTTATTTATTTAAGGCAGTGCCATGCCCTTGGTCCCAGTGACATGGGCATCGCTGGCAGGTATGATCACCTCCCAGCAGAGGGGCTCTGGGGGCTGGGGTGATGAACCCCATGCCTGGCAGCTCCCTGCAGCACGGAAAGGCTGAGCTTGCTATAGGATAAATGGAGGATGATGCTGTAGGAGGCACAGGAGCACGTGAGGAGTTTAACACTTCCCTCTATCCCATGGAAAAATGCTTTATGGCTCCTCAGGGCAGCTAGGGGAGCAAGAAATCCCAGCTTTTCTCCAGATCTGCAGGACCCATTATACTCCCGCAGACACTGCTCTCCCCACCAGCCTCCCCATGGCCCCTTCCCAGCCCACAGCTCCTGGCACAGCACCATGTCCCTAGCAAGAGCTGTCTTGGAAATACAGATTTTTATTTTCATCTGTAATTTAAGGAGAACATCCCCTGTGGCTGAGTTTTTAATCTTTTAATGAAAGAAACGCCGCTCCCCTCCTGCTAACAGTTTTTCAGATCACATTTATGGTGAAATCTCGTACAGCCTTTCCTTTCAAATAAAAAACCTTGAGAGGCGCCATGAAACACCAAACCTGCACCCCCTCCCCTCCCGCCACATGCCCAGGGATGTCCTCTATCCTCCAACAGCTCCTTGCACTTGCAGCCCCTTGGGGTTATTTCTGCAAAATACCCCCAGTGTTGCTTAAAAGCCACTTCCTCCCCAGGAAATGCTGCAGGGGGTGAGGGCATCCGTGGCTGATGCCCAGGAGATGTGGGGGGGACCCCAGGGACAATGCCAAAGGGTTCCAGCTCCACAGAGACCTTGTGCCACAGGAACCAAACAAGCCAAAGGATGTTTTCCACTGCCATTGTGGAGCTGGCTATCCGCAGGGTCCTCACGTGTCCCCATGACAATGGGGAATAACTGTCTGCAACAACACAAGGTGATTTTTGGCAACTGTAAGACATGGTGGGGCAAATATGGAGGGCTGTGAAGAGCTGAATCGATTCACTGGCACATGCTGATCTCTTGGCTCCCCACGGGACAGTGTGACCCACTGATGGTACCACTGGCTCAGTGCCTGATTCCCACAGGAGGAGCACAGCGTGCCACCCACCCCATTGCCAGGCAGACAGGCACTGCCAGCGAGCTGCTGGCTTCTGCTGCTGGGGCCACCATGGCTAAGTCACTTCAGGGACTGAACCTGTCTCCTCCATCCCCTCAAAGAAGGGATTTTCCAGAGGAGCACCAGGCAGGGACATGCAGAGCGACAACCCCCAGAGACCCACCATGCTGGGGAATGGCTCTGCCAAGCACAGGGCATCAACTGTCACCCACACTGAGCACAGGCACCATCAATCACATAAACACCCTGGCGGGGTGACACTGCTGCTGCTGGCAGGGGACAGAGGCCACAGATGACAAGAGATAAACCCAAATAACCCCAGTAAGAAATAGATGCTTCATGCCAGAGAGAATATGTGTCCCTGTGCTGTGAGCCATGCCCATGGCCACCCGATGAGCAGGGGCTCCAGAGACCCCCCAGCACCCACTGTCTGCTGCCGGTTTAATGCAATAGGGTGAGACCTGAGGATGGAGTGAGACATGGGGACAGGATGAGGGGAAGCAGAAACCCCCTACGACTGCCTCAATGTGGGGGGAAACTCCCCCTCACCCTGCTGGCGCTCGCTCTGACCCCATACACACCCGCCAGCTTGATGGGATGTAAATAAACATCCCAGAACAGCTCGCCTCGAGGTGCTTATGAAATACTCGAGCTGGTGGGGTTCATAGTGTGTTGGAGGAGTTCAGGGGATGACCACAGTCTCCATCCCCACACAGCCCTTTTTTGGGAATACAGACACAAAAAATCTGCTATTTCCCCCCATTACTTAAGGCTGCCCCTTCCCAGGGGGGCTGAGTACACCAAACTGCCTCCTCCATTCCCTCCGTGACTGGCTTCCCCACACTGAGCTCTCCCAAACCCAGCCCCTGCAGGGCTGACAGCCTGAACCTCCCCAGCCTCACTGAACCCCAAAGCAGGGAGGTGACAGCAAAGCCTTCCCCAGGGCCAAGCACCAGCACTCAGCAACCCCTGGCCAAAGCAAGAGCTGGAGATGTACCCGCTTGCACCCATCTGTCCCCGCTTGCACCGGTTCATGTCAACTGTGCTCTCCAACAGTGAGCCATGAGATCAGTCCTGGAGTCCTGGGGCAAAAAGCAGGGAAATTCTGGTCATGGCTGCAATGCCCAGGGGGGACAGAGGTAGATCAGGACTCGGAACCAGCTTGACCAGCTCAATCCCAGCACCAGGGGAAAAGAAAAAAAAAAAAAAAAAAAAAAAAAAAAAAAAAAAAAAAAAAGAGGGATGTGAGATGACCGGCCCTCACTAGATGCCAGGTCAGAGCTGCCCATGATGCCACCACTCCAGTGCAGGAGGGACACGTTGGGCACTTCGACTCCTCAGGGCCAGAGCGCCCAATTCTTCAAAAAGCACTTAAAAATGAGAGCTGCTGTTGGTAGCACCCGTCACGGGCATCGGGGCTTGCTCAGACCAGCTGCAAACTGTACCTGAACGCTTGCAGAGATTAACTTGGTAATGCAGCTTTTTATAAAAAGAGCACTGAGGGAGCTGAGCTGCGGGGATGCTACCAGGACAAGTTTTGGAGGAAAAAAGACCCACACAGGCACCACGATGCTCTTGGCATTGACACCTCAATGCACAGATTGGTTCTTAAAAGGGAAAAAAAATCATCACTGCAACACCCACTGATCGATAAAACCCATCTCCTACCAAAACAGGGCAGGGGTCCCACAGCACCTCAGATACCTGGCAAGACCAGCCCCTCTGCCATGACCCCGTGCTCGTATCCTCTCCCTCTGCAGATTTAGCACGCCTGTATTTTTCCCATGGCCCCAGAGCAGTTAGTTCACCCTATCTGCAAACATTTCCAGCTTGGAGTTCTTCAAAAACTGAAGAAAACAGGAAATGATTCAACCGGCCGAAGAGGGTCGGATCTGCACGACCTTAAAGGATGCACGGGGCTCTGTGCAGCTAGGAAAAGGGGGCACGAGGGGAATGCGTCTGGGATCACCTACTTAGGTTTAGAAATTACTTTTTTAACCATTTTCCTTTTACTCTGTTTTTAAAGGGTCAGCAGTGCAAAAGTGCTGAAAAAAATCATGTGAAAATGCCACATTATAGCTGCTGTCCCAGCATGGGGATCCCCAGGGCTTGGCAGGAGGCTGTGGGGGAATGTGCTGGCAGGGGTGGTCCCTCCGCTTTCAGGGGATCCCCTGAGATCACCAGTGAAATCAAATTACTCAATAAATAAACCACACAGGGGAAAGCTTTATCTGCAGGATCCCTTTGGCTGAGAGGGTGGTAACCAGTGCCGTGTCCCACGTGGGCTTGCTCTACTTGCCCCACGAAATCTTGAATTCAAGGTCCTTAACTGAAATGAATTCAAGATCTTTGTTTTAAATAAATAAGTAAATAAATAAAATCCCAATTCAGCATCTGTTCCGAGCAGAAATCCTCAGGCAAAACTGCTTAACCTCATGC
This sequence comes from Athene cunicularia, assembly GCF_003259725.1. Lineage (NCBI taxonomy): Eukaryota > Metazoa > Chordata > Aves > Strigiformes > Strigidae > Athene > Athene cunicularia. Next base: position 14,311,830 of record NW_020799118.1, on the reverse strand, counting down.
AGAGATGATCCAGGGCTTTCGCTGGGCTCTTAAAGCTCCCAACTAACGCAATCCTCGGCCACGGGAAAAAACAGGTCTTAGCCCACAAGCCTGCAAAGCCCCTCTCTGGGATGAAGCAAATACAGATGCTCCCCTCACTTCACCCAGACCCGAGCACATGCTCAAACACTTTGCACTTATGTGCTCTGTTGACATGGAGCTGCTGCATCTCTTGCCAGCTCGGCTATTTATTTTCTTTTTGACTGGTGCCAACATTTCCCTGGTTGTGTTCTGGGAAGAAATTTCCTAAGCTCCCAGGGGGGAGGGAATTTTGCCTTTGTGAAACCCAAGGCCTGCGATGAAGTGTTCCCTGTAACAGTGGCACGTTATCTGGGCTCGCAGAAACCCGTCACCACTCACTGCTGCAGAAACACTTCAGTATTGCTCTGGAGGAGGCTTTGCCACCCTTTCACACACCAAGAACGTAAGAGACAGCTTGGGTAAGTTAGATTTACAAGTACACTAGAAAGCAACAAAAATTAACTGTACTTTTGGTCTGCTTGCATGCAAAAAAAGGCATGCAGAAAAAAATGAAGCAAGTTATTTTTCTAGAAATCCAGAAATCTAGAAATTTCTAGAAATCTAGTAACCAGTGGCCACTAATTTCATAAATTGGATTAAGCAGCAATAGCATGGCATACTCCACCTACAAGTATCACTGCCTATACCCATCCCCAGGTACGTGTGTGCGTGCACAGATAAACGCTGCTTAGACAATAAGCTGCATTCCCACACCACCCTTGGACCTGCCACTTGAGGCAAATCATCATTATTTTAGAAGGAAAAAGGTTTCGGAAACTCTGTTTGATCTGGTCCATTTAAAAATGCACAAACAAGACATTAAATAACAATTAAATGCTCTCAATTAAAAAAACAAAACAACCCTGGTCGGGTGTTGCCAGCTCTCACAATCTCATTGCAACTCTTACAGCATATTTTGTTGTTGTTATTGTTCCCCTCGGTTTCTACTGCTGCTGCTGGGAGCTGGGGTCCCCTGGGGACATCCCTTGGCTCATCGGGTCACTGGGACACCCCAGCACAGGCTTCAACCCACCTCTATGCAGGTCCCTGCAGAGACCGGGACCATTCCCATCTCATACACCTGGAGGCTTCAGGCACGCTCCACCTCAGAGCTGGTATCATAAACATCACTGACTGATTAACAAGGGGTTTCCATGCAATGAATTAGTCGGCGACAACCTCCATGCAAGCAGAATCCACTCACAGAAGCCCCAAACCATCCACATTTTGGTCTTTTCTGTTTCCTGAAACAAACTCACCTCCCAGATTTTAAGGGGCAGCAGAGCAACCCCCCACACTCTGTTGTCCAAGCAAAACCCACCTGTCCCTAGAAAAGCCCCTCCTGGCTCCAGCACCCACACACTGGCCCAAGCTCAAGGCCACAAGGCCATCAGTGTCAGACCCACTCGCCCTCACCACTGACCCAGCCCCAAGCTCCCAGCCCTCGGTTGGGGCCATCCCCATGCTCCCCCCCAGCCCCTGCCCACTGCTGCCACCTTCCCCAAAGGGCACTAACTCACAAAACTAATCCGTGCCTTCAAACCAGCACCCACAGCGTGACTGAGCAGGAACAGGGAAGAAAAGGGCTTTTCAAAGACCTCTGTCATGCAGGCATCTGCATGTGCTTTTAAGCAGAAGCAGGGAACTTGCCGGCGGCCCAGGCCAGCCCAAAGCCACAGGAACAGCCACGGGTGTCTCCAGGATGCTCAAAGCCATCAGTAGTCACATCCCATCTCCAGCCCCACTGCCCTGCAGCAAATGCGTGGGGCAAACGCACAGCATGCAACGGGCTAAAACACCTGGAGAGGTCATGCCTTAGGGATTTATTCTAGGAATACAACACCGGTGCCGGCATGGACACCCAGCTGTCCCAGGTTCTCCAGGAGAGGAGGAGGAAGAGGAGGACCACTGAGTGCACACACACATGCACAGAGACGGTCCAGTGCTGAGCCCGGGTGGGTGTCACCCACCACAGAGCCTGGTGGGTCCTGGCACACCACGGGGCAGAGCAACTCCTGCAGACCAGCATGGTGAAGCCACAATGCTGTCTTGAACGTCAGCAAGAGGGTTCACCCCCTGAACCCCCCATCCAGGCTGAAGGGATGCTCTTGGCACAGCTGGGAAGCAGGCAGTGTCCTACAGCAGCACCACGGTGGGAGCAGGAGCTTCGGCCCCGCTCACCCCCCCAGCACAGGGATTTGCTGAAGCGAGGCTGAGCCCATCCGCCACCTCAGCCCCATCACTGAGTGTCATCACCAGAGAGCAGGGCTCGTCCCTTAATCAGCTCAATCCCACCTGGGACCACCTCACCCACTGCATTCTGTACCCACCGGTGATTTTGGGGCAGGTCCCGGTGGGTTTTGCTGTTTCCTGGGGCAGCCAAACAGGCTCTGATCCGGCTGTCCGGAGCGGCACCGCCTGGATGCACTCCAGGCTCACCATCACCCTGCGACATGCCAGGCCTTTCCGCCTCTGCTCGGCTGAGCTGGAGAGAACACAGGCAGGAGCATTCCTGCCTAATTTACATTGTTAACATATTTTCTTTTAAGTCAGCTCCCATGGCGTTTCCTCTCTTTCACATGTGGTTTTGGTCAGAAAATGGCTCCTTTGCTCGCCTGCTCCCTGCAAAGAAAACCTCCACCAGCAGAGCCCACCGGGGCTGGGGAACACCAGGCTCCCGTCCTGCTCCACAGCCACCTCAGGACACGGAGAGGTCCTGGGGGGACAAAGGACACTGCTCAGGGCCCCAGTGCCCATCCCTGCCCTCTCCCCTCCAGCCAGGACCTCGCCTTCCCCTGCACTTTGGCTTTTCTGTTGCAGGCATTGAGCAGCAAGGGACCCCTTTGGGGGTTGCAGAGGAGAAGGGCAGCTCCAGCACCACAGGATCCTGACCAAAACCCAAACACCGGCCACAGAGCAGCGAGGGGCAATGCTGGGAGCTGGGAAGGAGCCAAGCGGGTGGAGAAACTCGTGCAGGAAGGGGGCCTGGGGCTGCAGCACCACTAGAACAAGGGGCCCATTTACACCCACCCTGACACAGGCACCCTCCCTTGGCAGTAATGGTTATACTGGGAGCCGAGCTGAGCCGCAGGCAAGCTTTAATTGCCACTATTATTACTACAATTTTGTTGGAAGCTCAAAGGCCGCTGCCTTCACTTGGATTTGGGGATGCACTTAACTTTAAGCAGATGCTCATCGCCCTGATCTGAGAAAGGAAGGGGAGTGTGTGTGTGTGTAGGGGGGGTGGGGGGGGGTGTCTCTGCATCCCCACCGTTTAAACCCACTGTCTTTCATGTTACAAAGAGGAGGAAAGCTGGGAGAAGCGGGAGCCCTCACGGCGGCTGCCGGCAGCGCCCGCAGCCCTGCTCGCCGTGAGAACCAGGGAGGCTTTGGGCTCATGCCACAGCCAGGAGCGGGATTGCTGCCTCCATTCACGGCCATGCCAGGGATCCGCTGCCTGCTACAGTGGGGCTGGTTTTCATTCCCCTTCCCCCAGGAATGACTCAAATTTTCCCATTAAAGCAGCACCAGAAAGGGGGCTATTGTATCCCTGCATCCCCCCGGGCCAGGAGGACCTCAGTGACACTTTGCGGGGAGGACAGGGCTGAGCTCTGATGGCAAATGTCAAAGGAGCCTCAAAACACAGCCAGAAAGCAGGACCGCTGCGAGGGGGGAGGCAGAGCATCCCCAGGTCTGTGCCACAGGGCAAGGACACAGCAGCTCTCCCACTGTCCCCATTGCTGGGAAAACCAGATGCTCCCAGGGCTTCCCAACCTCTGGATGGTTCTCAGCTCCACGCCGGGACGCTGCAGCCCCCCCCACACTGCTGGGAAGGGCTCAGGGGCTCCCTCCCTCCCTCCTTCCCCGACTGCACACGTTTCACCCAGCTCCGTCCCCGGCTTGGAGTCAGCCAGCGCCAAATCGGTTCAAACTCCAGATGTTGGTGAAGTGCTATAAATAAAAGAGGGGGAAGGGGAGACAGGGCTGGTGGGACGGACGCCAGGCCCACCAAAACACAAGCAGATGTTCCCCTTCCCCACCACCCCTGTCCGCAGCGGGGCTGGGGGAGAAAGGCAGCAGTTCCAGCACCCAGAGGTGCCCCCTGGCCGGTGAGACCCCTCCAGCACCTACAGAATGGTGAATAACTCAGAGGTTTTCCACCAGGCAGGCCAGGAATAACTCCTCAGACAGGACCAGCTCAGTAAACAACCTGCTTCCATTTTTATATAGCCACAACTCTAATTACCACCCGCCCCGTTAGCCAAGGAGGTGCTTAGGCTCCAACACCAGTGGTCAAAAGAGAAAAACCTCACTTCATTCTTTCAGTAGAGACCTGACAGCCTGACTGACACTCATGCTTAAAGCTCGTTGCTTTACAGCATCTCCTGGGCAGTGACGGCTGCTGCCTCTACATCTCAACAGCCAGGAGAGTTTGGGGTGCTCCCTGGGGTGTGCTGCAGTGTCCATGCCAATCCCTGCCCTGAGAGAAAAGGAGCTGAGCTGCGCCACAAAATCTTTTTTAGCAGGGCCTGTGGTCACCCTGAAACAAGCAGAGTTATCTTCAGTATCACCAGGAGAGGAGGGGTGCTGCAGGTTCCTGAGGGCACCAGCACAACCTGTGCCGTGGTGCCACCATCACTTGGCTCGGTGTCAGAGCTTCATGTCACCACCGACCCAAACTGCCACCAAGGCACCTCACCTGCCCGTGCAGGCTGCCAGCCCCAATCCCAAGGTCTGGGCTTCTGTAGCTTATTTAAATTGCTGCCATTACTCAAATTGCTCCAATTATTTAAATTACTCCAGCTGGGTTTGAATGATAGAAGCATAAAAAAATATTACTTGTTTTTAAAGGGGCAAAAGACACTGAGATTTGTGCTGGCTTCCCCAGGAGCTGTTGCCCCAGCATCCTCCCGCCAGCCCCGGGGGCTCAGCCAGGTACTGTCTCTGCCCATGGTGGGGGGCTGCTGCAGGAGTGGGGGCTGCACTGGCACTCACACACCCGGTGCCCTTTGGATGCATCCCACCGCCTCCTCTGCCAAGGCACAGCACAAAGGGAGCGGGTGGCCAGCCAGGAGACAGCCGAGCAAGCCCAATTAGCCATGGAAAGTGTCCAGCCACGGGTACTCAGCAGGACCCACAGCCAAGCCGCCGCTGATATGGTAATTTGGATATTTTTGGTGAGTCTCCAGCCCCTGCCAGCTCTGTTTCAGGAAGCACTGAGTTGAGGCCGGCAGTGCCAGCCGGGGTGCCACCGAGTCCCTGCTCTGCCCTCAGTCACAGCCCAATGGTGGCTCCTGCGAGCAGGGGGACTGAGCATGCGGTGGAACCCCCCCGCCTGCAGCACGGCTCTTTCTAGTCACAGAGGGGAAGGATGATGCCCACAGACGGCCACAGCAGGGACCTGCTGTCCCTGGGGACACTCACCCTGAGCCCTGCAGCCACATCACACACAGCAGTGGGGAAAGTGTGGCTTGTTACTGGTGACCCACTGCACCCAGCGGCCCTTTCCAGGGCAACACGAAAGCAATCAGGAAAAAAATTAACAAGGTCCTTCATGGTCCCCTGGCACTGCAGGAGCATCGGGAAGGGGTACAACACCTTTCCAAAGTGTCCAGGTGTCCCCCAAACCTGTGCACCCCAACCTGGTCCCTCCCAGGCGCTATGGGATGCAGATCCCTGGGGAGAGCGGGGCGGCTGTGCCAGCACCCTGCTGCAGAGCTGGACCTCAGCCACAGCCCAACATGACAAAAGGTTATTATCCCGAGAAACTGCCCAGCAGGAGAAAACAAGAGCAGGAAGGATGTGAAGGGTGGGGAGGACGCCTGATCTCCAGCCCACGGTGACAGTGCCTGCCAGGCTGAGCTGCCCATGCCCATGCTCCTGCCCCCACCCCAGGCACCCCACACCAGAGCAGGGTGATGGGGAAAGTGTTTCACTTGGGGCCTCCCACCAGTGTTTCAGCTTTAGGCAATTTGCTTGCGAAGAAATTAGAGCCAGACCTCATCAGCTGATCAGGTGAGGGGGTAGGACTAAATGTGCCCCTCTCCAAAATCCCAGGCACCATGCTGCGGCTCCCTCTGCGCATTAAGGAAATTCCTGAGCCCAAAGGAGCCTCTCAGGAGAGGGACTGTGGCCAGGGCCATGTCCTGGTAACGACCACACATCCCTGGTGGGGACAATCGTGGATGAGAGACCCCAACAGGCACATCCCCCAGTGAGGGCAGCCGGCTGGGTTCCCTCTGATCCCACTCGCCTCCCCCCCAGCAGCAAAGTCACCAGCCAAGCTGTCCCCGCCATTCCTCAGCAATCCTCCAGCTGGGGAATTTCTCAGCCACAAGCAGCAGCCTTCCCCCCCACCCCGTGCTTTGCTGGCATTTGAGCAGAATTAGACAGCAAAGGCACTCGCGGTCTCCCCCAGGCGAGGCTGGAGCCAGGAACAGCAGCACAGGCTTGGCTGGGAGCAGGGACCAGCTGGCCCAGCCCAGGGAATGACAGGGGGGAGGGAGGATGGAGGAGACCAAAACCGCCACGTGCATGTGTTTTCTTTGAGAGACAACTTTTCCAGCACCATCTGCCAAGGGAACACGCAGCCGGGATACCGGCGAACTCCCCTGCTCCGGAGGGATCAGCTCTGGGACAACGTGGGGCAGCAGCATGGGTCCTGGCAGGCTGGGATTTGTCCAAGAGGAGAAACATGGGATCTCCATTCTGGATTCAAAGGAATCTCACCAGATCCAGAGGGATCTGTTTTCTGGCAGGTAGGAGGGAAAGAAGTCAAGGAGCATCGATCACTGCGCAGGGCTCAAACCACAGCCTGAATTGCTGGAATAGGGGGAAAAGTCCTTCCCACGCTCCCCACGAACCCCCGGGCAAGGGGAGGGATTGCTGTGGGTGATGGGAAGGCAGCAGGAGATGCTGGGAATGAGCTTCCCAGATTGAACCATCCTCCCTCCCTTCCTCCCTCCCCAGGGGCCGTGCCACAGCAGGATGCTCAGGGTCCCTGAGGGAGAGACATGCCCCTCCACTGCACTCAAATCAGAGGCACAACTGTCACCCCCAGTGGCACATCTCAGTGTCCTCAGCCTGCTCCAAGACAGGCAAGGGAATCCCAAACAGAGCATCCAGTGCAGGGCAGGACCCAATGCACACCCCGCACCCAAGCTCGCCCTCGCTTGCAGCCAGAGACCCTGGCTGGAGCCGTGCACCATAAAACTGCTGACCACGCTGTATCAGCCTGCTCTTTGGACTCCTCGGCTTCTCACTGCCGCCAAGCCTTGAGCAACCACCAAACCATTCATTAATGCTGGCCCCATTTGCTGCCTTTAATAACCCTGGGTCATGAGCAGGAATCCAGCCGTACCAGCTTTGCGCTCCCAAGAGCGACAAGCTTGGCACCACTGACGCTGAGGGAAAACCCCTCGTGGTGGTGAGGGCACCACGGCGAGCACTGCTCCCTCTCCAGAGAGTTCCCCACACCCCATTAGATCCCCCCCAGCCCTGAACTCCTGGCTTCCACCCTGTGAGCTGCATGACCACACTGCAGGGCCTGTGCCAGGGCTGGGGGATCCATCGCAGCACCACATCCCACAGCTACTTCCTGCTCCAACCCACCAGGAGATCCCCAAAACCCCTAACTTTCGGGGATGGGGGTGCAGTCCCCAGCAGGTCAATAAACATCCTGCAGCCCAGCAGAAAGGCAGCTTTTAGCTGAGATGTCTAACACAGGATGGAGAAGCCTGTGTTCTGCACCCTGGACCAGCAAGAACACAGGTCCTGGTTCTCCCCCCGACCTCCCGCAGCCTCCGCAGCCCTGGAGGAAGAGGTCACGGGTGCTATATTTAGACTTACAGAACCCAATAAAGCATGTGCAGGGTGGGAAACAGCTCGCACAAGCCACCATACTGGCCTTTAGGGGCTGATCATCTCCTCCTGCTCTGTCACCAAGCCCACCCTGTGCCCAGGCTGGGGTGAGGGGTGTGATGGACATGGGGCAGGAGGAGCTGGGGGCAGCCCCGCAGGTGCTTCAGCTCCACAGAGTGTGCTGCGCGCTCGCCGCGTGCCTTCCAGCTCCCACCACCACCCAGCAGCATCCCCAGCACGGGGACACATCTGTGCCTCCCCAGCCCGGCCCCTGCCCGGGGACAGGGGGAGAACAGGCGCTGCTCTGTGAGGGCCGGGGAGCACTGGGACCAGGGAAGTTCAATAGTTTACTACCAATATTTGTCTTGGCCGGGCGGCTCAGCTCGCTGGAGGAAACAGGGCAGGGGGAGGGCTCCAAACATCCTCTGCATTCCTTATACCGAAAGTAAAGCCAGTGCTGTGGCACCCGCGCTTGGGGTTAATCAAATGTAAGGCCTTTTGTATTTAGAAATTCTGCAGCAAAACGTCCAGGGGTGCAATTTTCCAAAAAGCAGGAGTGAAAGGCCTTGCTCACAGCCCTCGGCTTGACACACAAGCTACCCCCTCCTCCCAAAACCCCACAACTCAAAGCTTTTACCCAAAATTTGTCCCTGGAGCTGATCCAGACACAGCACCTAAAGTCCATGGCTCTGCCTGGGGCTCTCAACCTCCTCCACACAACACAACCCTCCTTCCACAGCCACACTGCAAGTCGTCGGCACCAGCTGCATCCCACAGCACTGCTGGAAAACACGGGATCAATCCGAGACCCCACGCAACCGCGGAACAGCAGAGCTCACTCGCTCAGCCCGTACCACTGCGATACTCCGCTCCAAAAATGACAGGTTTTATAAACCCAGCCCCTTAAAAATTGAGAAGATCACAGAAGACGCCCTTTGCTTGCCAAACACTGCGGGGAGCTGAGCACCCTCCCGGTGGGTGCTGGTGTTTATCTCCAGCCCAGGCGGCCAAACAACACCTCCGTGCCGGGGCAGATAAGGAGGCTGGGCAGCAGCTCTGCCAAAGCCCTGCGCCGCAGCGGGTGGTCCAGGACAAAGTGCATTTCGATGCAGAGTGGGAGAACCTCCCGCGATAACCCCCAGAGCCAGTGCCAGGCTCCGGCTGCTCCTGCTGATAAACCCCAAAGCAAAGGCGGGTGCGCAGTGCCGGGCACACTCCAGTGCCAGCTGCGGGGCTCTGAGAAGGGCTGAAGAGGACCAGAAAGCCATGGGAAAAGCAGCTGCCCCAGGAACGGCCCCAGCACAGCCGCTTGCAAAACCAAAAGATGGATCTGGGTGCCCAGAAAAACCCAGCAGCCACTTCAAGGAGCAGCACAAGGCAATTTTTATCCCCGCGTTCAGGCTGCCCCAAGCACCTCCCCAGCACAGCAGCAGGTCTCCTGTGTACCCCATCCCTGGGACAGGGGCAGCCCCCTGATGTCTGTGGATAGACCTGCGCTCATTAGCAGCTGCCAGACAGGAGCAGGGAACTCTTCCAGGCAAAGCAGACTATTCACTCCACTTAGAACTAATTAGGGCATGTCTTAATTAAATCCTGCTAACCATGAACAACCCCAGGGCCAGAATTAACTGATTTACCTGGGATGGCCTTTGGCTGCCCAGGATTGACTACTAGCCCGCTGCAAGGGAGCCAGCACCGTGCCAGCCATGGCAAGGCAGGAGGTGATGGGGCTTGGGAAGAGCCACTGCAGACCCGCCCCACGGCAGTGTCACACCCCGGGAATGCTGGTCCCACCGGGTGGCATGGCCCCAGCCCCCAGGGCTGTGGGAAGAGCTGCCACAGCACGCCCCGGGGTGGGAGCTCAGCTCAACAAGGCAGGATTAGCCCTCCCACCACCTTTTGTGCTGCTGTTCCTTTAATGGGATTAGTCCCTGTAAACCCCTAAGAGGGTTTAATCACATCAAGTGGCAGGGGCCGTGCAGGCAGTGAGCCTCGCTTAACTGGGTTTGCGGCAGATGGTGACGGAGGGGCCCAGGACCACATCCAGACACCAACTCACCTGCCCCACTTCTTTCTCCAGCATCCCCGGCCGTGGGGCAGCGCACAGGCTGGCACAGTGCTGGGGCTGGAGACCCCACCGAGGGAAAGACCCACTGCCCAGCTGTCCGAGCCCAAGACACCCACAGAGCAGCCCCACACACCACCGCAGTATCAGTACCTACAGGGAATAGTCTTGCTCACCCTCCCCTTGCTCAAAACTACTTTTCAATTTGGCTTTCACAGACTCACCACTAACAGACATCTACCACTGGCTTTTTTTAACTGGTAACAAACTCTCGCAAGGCTTTAGAGCGAAAAGAGAGACATTTAGCCAACAAAATACAGCTCCAAGTCTGTTACAGTTTAAACATACACAGCAGTGGAACCAAAACTCAGGAGTTCAGGCAAAAGCTGTAATGAAATTAAGTTACGATATGGATCTTGCCAGAAATAATTATGTTGACAACTTGGGGTTCAACTCCTTATTTACAGAGACCTGTGGATCTGGAGAAGCCCTTCACTGATTATGAGTTTTAATTATCTTCTCCCTCTCATATCCCAACCTGGAGTCTCTTAAGATCACTGCCTGTAAAATCTCCATCCCTAGAGACGGAGCCAAGGACTGGGAACTAAAACCAGCTTGATTCAGACCTTAATTCATACACTAAGGTCTCCAATAGTGCTGGGTAAATCACTCCACCTCAGCCTTTGTGTGCCCAATGGAAGGGGAGGAACAAAGCGCACAGAAGTGATGCCACCACCATCGCATCATGTTCATGTGCCTTTAGGGCTGCAACCAGCAAAGGGGTGTTGCCTTAGGGTTTAAAGCCTGCTCTTTAAAACCTCCTTCAGAAGTTGGGTGTGTCCAGCCACCAGCTGGACACCCTGGCCCCCTCTGGCCCAGGAACACACACTGTAAATCAGCATACACACAGCACCTTTGCTTTGTGTCACTCCCCTCCCCATGAGAAATGCTGTAACATCAAAACTTCTGCCCCTGGGTGGGAGCAGCCCCATGCCCAGGGTGGGGCTGGGCAGGAGGAGGTGGGATTCACCCAGACCCACAGCATTGACAGGTCTGAGGTCAAACTTCTAGAGATGTTTTGCCCACCCGCACTGCACAGTGGCAGCAGAGACAGTCCTGGACAAACAGCTGGAAACGTGCAGCGTGTGCCCTCCTCAACTCATTTGGGTGACAGGAATAAATAATCCAAAAAAAAAAAACCCCAAACCAACCCCAAACCCAATATTGTTTTAAGGTTTTCTCCACCCTGACAGGACCGTGAGCCCAACCAGCCCAGTAAACTCAAAGGGATGGAGCAAAGTCACAGCAGAGGGTTTGTGCAGCTGCCAGGGCACATGCAGAAAGCCCTGATTGTGCCAGAAGATTTTTAATTTATTTGAAACCATTTAATATTTTTACTATTGAACAGAACCATTAAACAGCTGGCAAGGAGCCCACTTATGAGCTGGGCTGTTATTAAAGCAAGCTGCTCAAGTGCATCCCTGCGAGCAGAGGGGGCCAGGGCCGGCTGTGCCGGAGCAAGCTGCATTTTGAACAGCTCCCATTTAATATCAGTTTTCAAGCCATTTTGAGGGAAAGCTTTTGATTACTTGAGGATGCAGAAGGGAACAGCACTGGCTGGACCACACACAGCATCTCTTGGTGACAGCAGTGTCACCGCTCTGCAGACAGGCAACGGGCTGGGATGCAGACAACCCCCCCGCCATACTTCTGTCCCCCTCCCAGGGAGGTGGCAGGTCCCAGGGGTGACCCCACTGTTCCCTTGCAGGAGCAGGTGCCCCCTGGGAGCACGTGGCCCCAGGAACAAAGGCTCTTGGCAGGGCGCAGCTCCTCTCGATGCTAATCTGCCTCCTGCTCCCTTCCACTCGCTTTGTATTTCACTAAAAATATCGCAGCGGAGGAAGTTTCTGCTGCGGGGTGGATGCTCTCCTCCCCGGGAGGGGCTTCCTGCGCTGCCCCAGCACAAAAATAAACCCCCAGACAAGCTTCTCCGTGGGACCCACTGCCCACATCGAGCCCAGGCAGGCGAGCTGCAGCCGGGGGACAACTGCTCAGCCCACCCCCTTCTGTCCCTGCAGCTCCCGGGCATTTTAGGGGATGGGACACAGCCAGTCTCCACCAAAGGAGGCGTTTTGCATCCAGACGACCCCTTTCCCACAGCACTGGGAGGGTTGGAAGCCAGGGCTGCCCCCACCGTGCCCCAGCATGGTGAGCAGCACACTGTTTTCTTCACCTTACAGTGGCATGGGTAAGTGTCCCATCCCGTATCTGGATTGCATCCGGCAGGACGAGGCTCAGCTCCCTGCCAGCACCTCCTCTGAGTGCTGTGACAATACCCAGCCCACACCGCTCCTCCATGGGCTTGTCACAACCCGAGCCCAGGCTCCCACAAACGCACAAGAATCAGAAGTTAACACACTGCTGATGCACGAGCAGACGGGGCCACGTGGGGGACAAGGCTGGGGCTGCCCCAGTCCCGCTGTGGGGACCTGCAAGGCTACAGGGGGCAGAGCCCCAAACCTGCTGCCCCTCGAGCAGCGCAGACCCCACTGCTCCCAAGTGTCTACACCCCGGGAGGGACAGAAGTACAACCAGCTCCTGAAACACCCCAACACTGAGGGGGCTCGACAAAACCAAGTCTCATCCTGCTCCTTCTAACCAAGCACCAAGCCAGAGAGACCAATAGTCTGAAAAAAAATCAGTTGGTTTTTGGCATTTATCCTATTTCTGCCTGCATGGGAAAGGGGCAGGCTCCCAAGAAAGCAAAACACACCATGCTTCCAAGTAAAGTCCATGGTATAGCAGCCTCCCACAGCCCAGATGGCCACGAGCCACCACGCCACTGTCCCACCAGGCGAGGGGAAAGCATCCTACTGCCATCCCTGGAGAGGGTCCCTCCGGTTGCCACATGCCCCAACCTCCATCCCCAAGATGCTGTGAGCTGGAGCAGCTCCAGAGCCCACCCGCACTGCCTGCAGCCCTGGCCCCGACTCTGCCGGGCCCGGTGACACACGATGCCAGCGAGCCCAGCACTATCAATAATGCAGTGGGGTCAGCGTCGGCTTCCCCACAGCTCTGCCACATGCTGGCCCAGCTCCTGCCTCTGGGACACGATTGAAGTGCTAAGCCCAAAAGTAAGCTTGTCTTTGCTGCTGCTCCTGCAGCACCCAGACCCCTCACCATCCCCATGCAGCCCTGTAATTTTTTTTGCAGGGACATGGCCACAGCTCCTCGGGCTCTGTGCCAGAGGGTTCCCCCAGGCTGTTGCCAGCACAGCAAGAACCTCACCCAGGTTCACTGCCCTCCCCGATCCACATCTCCCCACAGGTCTGAGCCTGCCATCGAGGCCTGGGGAGTGCAGGATGCTGCAGGGAAGTGCTTTAATTTAAGCCATGCATTTTTTTTTTCCTGTGTGTTTTTTTTTAATCACATAATTACTGCAGACATTTCTGCTCATGTTAGGTTTTATTACATCTTTGTGGTTATTCTACAAGCCCTAAATTTTGGGCCTCAACTGAGTTGGCAAAGTTCTCCAAAAACATCTGTCCCGAGTTACTCCCCTTCCAGCACTCTGGCAGAAAGCTGGCGGCTGAAGATGTTGCAACACAGTGTTTTATTTGCAACAGAAAAAGTTCTTATTCCTGACCCAAACAGAAGTGTAAATATTTACTGCCTGGATGTCAGCGCTGGCCCCACACCTGTGGGTCCCGACAGGCACCCACGTGCTCATCCATCCTCCTTCAGGACAGTGTGCGGGTCCCCAGGCACACCAGCTCCTCTCGAGGAGCTTGCAGGAGGTGGCATGCAGGAGGCTCGACGCCTGCTCACTGTCACAACAAAGCACCAGCCACAACCTCCAGTGTTGGTGAGGGTCACCCATTCTCCTGCTGTTTGCCAGCAGCAATGCTGCAGTGACACCGTCCCCCCTAAACAGATTAACAACCAGCTGCAAATTCCCCTATATTAAAACTCCCAGACTCAACAGGCTGCTTGAATCCAGCAGCTAGAAGATGTGGGTTTGTTTTCCAGAAGATAAACACCAGCTGTAAAGGTCCCTTTGCACACCCACCCCCGTAGTTGTGCTTCGGTGCAACCAGAGCTGCGATGGCAGAGAATCCCATCACACCGAAGGCATCCCAGTGCCTTCCCTGTTGTTCTTGTTTCTCCTACAAACACACCTGGAGAAAGCAATGAGGCAGCAAATCCCAAGGACGCTGTTCACTTGGCTCATTAACCCACGTGGGCATAACAGGGGTCCCAGCAACACCCAAAGGCACTGCCAGCGCACTGTGATCACTGAACACCCCCAGGCTGGCCGGCAACATCCAGGCCAGCACCCAGCAGCACTGCTCAGCACCAGCCAGCCCCGCAGCACACCAGCTGTTAGCCCAGGCATTTAATTAACAGCCACCACCAGCTCACACCACTGTCTCAAAGGCACCTTTGCAATAAAAACTGCTCAGCACCCAACACAGCCCCTGACAGACACCCCCTCACCTGCTACCTCTGAACCTCCCAGGGGACTCAGTGATGGGTGCCAGGCAGAACACAGCCCATGGCCATGAGAACGTGTTTGGTACAGGGGAGTACATGGCATAGGGGTTTTCCCAGAGGACACAGCATGGGACAGGCAGCGAGCGGGCAAACCCCTCCAGCACAGGCAAGACATGGGATGGGGCAAGGCAGACCCTGCTCCCCGTGCCACGAGTCCCCAGGGTGCCAGGGAGGGTGCCAGCAGCCCTGCTGACCTCCTCACTCAGGGCAGGCAGCCTGATTTTAAATACATGCTGAATTATTCATAGCATTACCGTGGTTCCTGGAGGACAAGGTCCTGGATGCCAGGTCTCTGCCTGGGGTGCACATTGACCTCCCCACCCACAGAAGCTCTCCCGGGGGGGTCACTCCTCTTGGAAAGTAAGACTAGGGCAGCATGGGGGGAGGCTGGCAGGGCCCTGCCAACCCTGCCTGCAGCCGCACCTCCCCACTGCCCAGCACTACAGCTGCCCTGGTTGCCAGATTTCCCTCCTCTTTGTTTCATTTATTCGTTGCTTCAGGCTGCACTGAACAACCCGGCCTCAAATGAAGGAAAACTGCAGCCTTTACATAAACAAGTGTTGCTCAGAAAAAATACTGCTCCCCGGGAGCAGCCTGGAGCATCAGCACCAGTTCCTACAGGGGCAGGTTGGGGCCAAGGGAGCTGCCTTTTCTCCTCCTTCAAGTGCCTCCAGGAAAGCTGCACAAAAGACTTAAGCGCTGCCAGCCCAAACCCAGCTTCTCACAGTGCCACCCAGCTCAGAGCCTTGTCCCCTCCAAACCTGGTTGGGGACAAGTCTCTGGCTGGACCTCAGCTGCCACAGCCAGGACAGAAATCTCCCAAACAGCCCCCACAGTCAGGAGCTGGGCACCCCACAGGGGCCCAGTGTTGGGGATCAGGCTCAAGCTACCCCACGCAGGGACACGGTGCTGGAGGGTTGAGCACTGCAGGAACTGGGGTGATCTATAGCTCCCCTGGCTTCCAGCTATTTTTGGATCTAGGAGAGCCACATCACCCAGACAAGGAGCCTGGAGCTGGTCTTGAAACAAGCAGGATGCAAGTCTGGCTACTCCAGCCACCCTTGACCTTGTACCAGGGTCACTCAAGGCCCCCGAACAGAGAAGTGACCTTGGCCAGGAAGGCTGTAACACCCAACTCTTCAAAGAGTTGCCGCTCATGGAGGCAGGAACAAGCCAGTCGCTGACCTGAGCCTCTGCAAACATCCAACATGCTCAGCTCTGCCCTCCCAGCAGCCCCTGTCCCCCACCCCACAGGGTGGGCATCACCCCCAGAGTGGGTTCCTTTTGTCCAGCTCAGGCTCCCCCAAACACCAGCCCCAGCTCTGGCACAGCAAGCACCAAATACCCCAGCTGCAGCCCCCAGCCAACCCCCTCAGCCCCTCTGAGTCGTCTCGCAGGTGCTTCTCCCCCCTCGCACCCCAGCCCTGCCTGGTTCTCCCTGTCCCACCCTCCTTGAAACCCAAAGGCCGGAAAGGACCGTCCTGTTCCCCTTGCCTGACTTCCCGTCAGCACATGATGTTGGATTGCACCCAGCAAATGAAACAGAGGATAGGAAATCCCCAGCTTGGAAAGCCACCCCCAACCATGCCCAGCCACCCCCAGGAACAGCTCCTCTCCCACCAGTCATCCTGGGGGTGAGCAGCCTCCCACGGGAAACACACCCATCATCATCACACAGAGCTTCAAACAGCTACAAATCATGCAATAAGGGAAAAAAGTAAATACTGCCTCCAACGCTGCCCCTGCCAGCCCCAGGAAAGGGGGTTTCCTCCTCTGCAAGGGAAGGGGAGGACTGGAGGTGAGACACCCCACCCC
>NW_020799118.1:14290051-14295426 GCF_003259725.1 Athene cunicularia | reverse complement strand
CCCACCCCCTTATTGCCTCCTGCCTCACACCGGCATCAGCTCTTATCTGCAGGAGGAATTTCTTCAGCCGTTACTCCGGGGGAGCTCCTGAGGACACAAAGCTTTCCTGACTTTCCCATGTCCTCCCAGCAGCCCCACTTGTGGGCCAGCATCCAGCCACCATCCCACCCCTGAGGGGCAGAGCCCCACCAGGCACCACAGCCCCTGCAAGCTCCAGGGGAGGAGGAGGAGGAGGAGGGAGAGTGCGCCCATGGCAGCTCCACACTGGAGGAGGTGGTTGAGCCCCAGCACTCCCTGTCCAGTGGCACAAGCAGCAAGCACAGGGGGGCTGCAGGGTGGGGACACAGAAGGGAAGCGGACAGACAGCTGCAGAGAGGTGACAGTCACTGGCTCAGCCACATGCCGCCCCTGCCACCTTTACACCCTGAACACAGGCAGTGCCGGGACTGAGCCCTGTTATCTGCCGAGAGCAAGGCAGCGCCGTCGCCGCCAGCCCAGCCCCAGCAGCAAGGCAGCCATGGAAACTGGACGTTTTCCACTCCAAATTCTTTCCTTTTTATTGGTAAACTCCTTCCAAAAGGCACTTACTGCAGAATCACAGTCCAGACCTAGGCCACTTGAAAAAGAGCTAATTTCCTTCCTATTTAAGCAAAAAGCTGAGAACACATTCGCCCCAGATGTTCCCTCTCTCCTGCAAATAATGAAGGGGAGAAGCTCATTCACAGGCTCCAGCTTCACCGCGTCCTTGCTCCTGTCCCTACACAGCCTGTCCCCAGGGGCGGGTGAGACCCAGGCTGGGACACTGACCCAGGCCAAGGCACTGTGGGGTCACTCATCCCCAGGGCTGATGACTCCCCCACCAGCCCCCAGCAGACACTCAAGGGGCACATAAGGGGAGAGAGCAGCACAGCCCTTCAAGGGCAAATGAGGCCAAGAGGCAGCTCACCCACTGCTTCAGGACACAGTGGGGGGGTCCCCAGAGCCAACAGCCACATACAGGAGTTTTTTTCCTGATGGGAAGCAAGCCATGATTGCAGGGGGAAGCTCTGCACCCAGCAGCCCCAGACACCGCCCGGCTCTGCCCTCACCTTCCTGCTGCCATGCGAGGAGAAGCTGTGCGAGTGTCGCTGGAGGCTGCCCCCACTCAGATCCAGCTGCGGCTTCCAGACCTCCCCGTTGTCGCTGCCCACTGACTTGGTGGGGGAGACGCCAGAGTTCAGCAGGATCCCGCTGTGCACCATCTCCTCGGTGCACGTCAGGCGCAGGCTGCACAGGTACTCATCCGTCTCCTTGTCGACCACCAGCAACCGGGTCTCTGTCTCCACAGCTTTGATGCGCTGCACCACCTGGAAAGGAGAAGAACTACTGAGCAGAAACCCAGGGACTTCCCAGCTGCAGCAGGAGCTGGACCCAAGGACCATCAACTCCCCACCTCTCTCCTGCAGCTTCAGTCTTGCTGCAAGTTTGCTGTCACTTCCAGCCATCGGTGATGGGGGAGAAGGGCAAAGCCTGGCTTTAGGGGATGCCTGGGATGGAGTGCCCACTGCCTTCAGCCCCAGGTTATGATGGTGATAGCTCTTTCCACCCCATGCCCTGCAACCCCCATGACAGCTCTGCCCAGGGCAGCTGCACAGACCACCCTGAATCACCTGCTCTGCTCAGACAGGAGCTTTCACAGAGTCTGCTTCATTGCCCGCAAGGATCAGAAACCCTGCTGCCTGGTTTTGTCCCTTAGAGCGACATCATCTGTCCCACCAAACAAACAGTCCCACACACCCTCATTTCCTCAGTCTGGGATATCTTTCTTCCCCCACATTCAGGGCAGGGTGGAGAGTCAGGATGCACAGGGAGGCACCGAGCACTCATGCGTGCATTTGGTGGGCTGCCCTTGCTAAGTGCTCCCCGCTGCACCCATATATCAGCTACCCCCCCATCCTGGGTGAATTTATGACAGAAACCACCTAATCGGTGTATTCATCCCTGCCCGTGCCAGGGGCCAGCAGAGATAAGGGAAACCAGTGCTGGGAGCGGGAGATGGGCCCGTCCCTGCCGGGATCCAGCTCCAGGCAGCACTGAATGGGGACCATTGTCCTGCCACTGCCCAGCTCCTTCACAGGGATCAGTGACTGGCAGCAGCTCTGAAAGGAGCTCACCACATCGGGGAGAGGAGCAGACTGCAACCAGGCAGAGGGGTAAATCACACCAGGGCAGATCCAGAACATGCACAGGAGCAGGGCAGAGGGAAACTGCTGCCAGATCCCAGCCAGCAGCCACAGAGGGCTGGCTCTGCTGGGCCACCCCCTCCCTGCACAGCCTTCATTCCAAGGAGGAGGCAATGCTATCCAGCTATGAGGTGGCCCCGAAGACCACAGACCTGACCCCCCCAGGTGTGCTGGGAAACCCCCAAAGCAGCTCTGGGCTTCCTTACAGGGCTCCTGCTCTGATCTAGGTCACACCAGCCAGACACACTGCAACCACCAAGGTTATAAGTGACAAACGAGCCTAATGTGCAATTAGCTAGCATTTATTTACACCCCTGCAAGCTCCCTTCAAGGTCAACATAGCCAGTATCTGCAAACAAAAAATAAAACAAACCAACAACCAACAAGAAATTTATAGACTGCCGACAAGGCTGCTTGTCCTGAACCAACTAATCTGCTGCAGTCTCCATCTCCACACGCCACATCAGGCGGCAGTGTGACCAGGGATCCCATCCGTAACCAGCCCGAAAGGTGCTGTTCCATCAAGCCCCAGAAAATCCATCTGCTCCCTTTCAGATCTATTTACATGCGACATCAGACAGTGCTGCCGATACCGGCAAGGCTGTGCCTGCGCGAGGCCACTTGTCCCAGAGGGAGTGCAGCGGTGGCTGGAGATGCAGACAGGCAATGCCTGTGGGGAAAACGCAAGAGAAATGTGCTGGGTCCTGCCCAGTGACATCCCCTGAGCCCGCAGTTTGGGTGGTTCAGGAGTTAGGGCACCAGGGTTAATCCCTAGCAGGGAGCAGGGTCCCAGAGCCACAACCAAACGCAGAGGGACTGCGGAGAGCGATGCTGTGGCTCAGCCACTGCTGAGCTCCCCAACAGCCCTGGGAAGAGCAGCCACAGAACAAGAGTCCCCCCCTACCCCTGCGAGCTGAGCCAGGCAGGGATGGAGAGCAGGCACAGAGCAGCCCCTCACCCTCTCCCTGTTAGCAGGGATGAGCAAGAGGGGCTTTCTGTGACAAATTCCCCAGGCAGCAGGTCACTGGGGATGGAGCAGTAAGGTCGAAGGCAAAGCAGCATCCCGGCACATGGCAAGGTCCTGCCCAGCACCAGCAGAGCCCGGCACCCTACCCGTTTCCGAGCCATGGTCACAGCCTCGAGTCCGCAGCTTTTCTGAAGATGACACAGCCTCCCTTGAGCATCTGGTGCCTCAGGACCTTCTCAGCACTGGTCCCAGCCCCATGATTTCCGCAGCTCCACCCAAACAGACTTTCACCCCTGGCTACACCAGTCCCAGCCAGCCCAGGCCCTTCCACCCTTGTCAAACACCAGCTGCCCAGGAAAGAGGCTCACAGTGCTGGTGGGAATGGCCCACTTCATCCCTCTCACTCCCAAAGCAATGCCTCTGCCTGCCCACCAGGCTGACAACCTCGGAGAGGACCTGGGGGCTTTCCTCAATCTGGGCACAGGCCACTGCTCTGCCCCACACACCCCCTGCCCTGCCCAGGCGAGGAACCAGGATGCAGTTTTGCATCCAAGAGATGAAACGCCCTGAAAACACATTCTGCCTTCGCTCCTTGGGTAAGGCCAGGAAAAAACAAAGACACAAATGCCGCCAGCTCCAGCTCGAAACAGAGTTACACCCAAACAGCAAGGCCTTGTTTGCTGCGGGCTCTGTCCCACCGCAGCTTCAGATGCACATGGATAAATGTTACTTATTCAAGGTTGAGGACCTCGGGAGTGCAAGGAGGAGAGGCCTCAGTGAACCAGAAGCTCTAAATCGGCAAGAGACAGTGTCTGACCCACCACCACATTGCCCTTCCTACAGTCCAACAGGGCTGGGTATTTTGGGGGGTGTGGGGGGGAAGAGGTTCCTGCTGTATCAAGGCAGAAGGAAGGGTGATCCCAGAGCATGTCCTGGGGCAGGGCTGCTCCCTCTCACACACACTAACACCATCACAGCACAGCAGTGAGCCCGCAACACCATCCCACAGTGGGGAGCAAGTGTCAGGGCTGAATCCTGCCTCCACCAGCAGAAAATGGAAGACAGGAAAATTTCTCCCCTTTCACTTGATCTACTGGAAACACCCCACACGTTTGAAAGACACAGCTGCTGTCTCAGCTCTGCTACTGCCCATCCCTAGCATCCCGGTTTCAGCAGGGAGCTCTGATGGCTTCCAATACAACACAGCTCCTTACAGACCACAACCCTCCTCTCTGCCCAGCCAGATCAAAGATGTGGATCCTCCTTCAAGGGTTTTGAAATCACATTCAAGGCAAGCCATTAACTTTCACACAGCTGGCTCTGATCATCAAAACAGGCTCAATTAGCCATGAAAACCCACTGAGCCCAGGGAGAGGAGTCCCCAAGGCTTTACTGGAGCCACCTGGAAGGCTCTGCCTCACCTTCAGCACAGCAACATCCACACCAGCGGGGTGAAGCCCTGGAGCCCACAACCCCCCGAAACTCCTCTGGGTCCACAAGCTACACAAGGCACACCCCTGCTCTGCCCCGGTAAAGCGCCAGCAGTGGGGCCGGACATATGTTTTAAGTTACTAAAGCATCAAACCCTGCAGAGCCCTGCAGGCCATCAGGCAAAGGGACACAATCGACCCAGGTCTGCTGGGGGGACAGAAGCAGCCTGAATCTCATTGCTTGGTTTTTGGACTAAGCTGTTTAACAAATACAAGTTTCTGGTTTATAAGCAGAAAATGACACAGCCTGAAGGGTGCAGCTCCTGTTACAGCACTGAGAAACAGCTCGCTTGGATATCCCCCCCCCACAGCCCTGGTCTAGTAACAGCCATTATTTCCCCACAAGCCCTATCTCACTTAAGCCAGTCAAACTGCTGAACATCTGCAGAGCTTTATCAGTAGATTTTAAGGCATCCTTTACACACTCTGAGCTGCACAAGCAGGAGCAGCTCGCCCGAAGTGGCCAAGAAAACCCACAGCAGAGCCGGAAATAAAGCCTGGATCTCCCCATTCCTTTCCACCACAGATTGCATAACGCAGCGGGGCCCTGCCCATACCGAAACACCTTCGCCTTTCCCACCTTTACACCATTACACAGCCTTTCCCCCGCAGCGAGACAACCCTGCTCACAGGAACGCCCCGTCCCAGGCACACAAAGCCCCCCCTGCAGCCCAGGCCTAGGATTTGGGGGGGGGG
>NW_020799118.1:14281659-14290001 GCF_003259725.1 Athene cunicularia | reverse complement strand
GGAGGAGAAGGAATTGTTTCAAGTTTATTTGAACAAAAAAGTTTTTATTCAGTACAATAAAAACACAGGGGAAAAAAATCTTTTGGGTGGTCACACAGTATTTTAACCCTTTTGAATGTCTCTTCAAAAGTGTTGGCAGCCTGCAAAATAAAAAAAAAAAAAAAGGAAAAAATAATCATGTCAAAAAAGTGAAAATGGGATGCTTGCATTTTTGAGCACAAGCATTTTCTCCAGGGTGACCTGGATTTGTTTGCTTTTTTCAACCTCAGCATCTCCAAAAGGCTTTTTTTTTTTTTTTTTTCCAAAAAACATCTGTTCATTGCAGAGAAATTAAGGAGGGTCAGGTACTCAGTGCCACCTTTCTGGCAAGAGGACGTAACCCAGCAGAGATGCTGGGACCTGCAAACTACTCCCAGGAAGGCTGTAGGGAACCTTCCAGCCCATCTGTACCAGGCACAGCAGGCAGCAGCAGCCCAGTGCTGACTCCTGGGGGCATCGGGACCCCGACCGAGTTGCTGCCGGGTCCCCACTCCCGAGGGACACACAGAGGATGGGGACAGCGTAGAGCCCCAACTCAGCACAGGATTTTTGCCTGCCTGCTTCTGGTCGCACACCATGTGAACCTAAACTGGAGGATTTATTTCACAATCCCAAGACTGTGTGGACTGATGGAGCCGTGCTGTGGCCATGCCTCTGAGCCCT
Source organism: Athene cunicularia (assembly GCF_003259725.1). NCBI lineage: Eukaryota > Metazoa > Chordata > Aves > Strigiformes > Strigidae > Athene > Athene cunicularia. Next base: position 14,289,299 of record NW_020799118.1, on the reverse strand, counting down.
GCCGGGTGCGTGGGGCTGGGGTGTCCTGGGGTGCACAGCTCAGCACATGCTTTGGCACGGACGTGGTTCACAGAGAAATGCTGTATTTTTTCACTGCAGCTGATGGGGGTGGCTCCAGCTTCATGTGAAGGAGCTGGAAAGAACTTGAAAACGTGTTGTGAAACAGTGCGGCCTTGCACGGTACAAAACCCCCTCAGTTCTCAAGGCCATCCTGCCATTTCCCATCTGTGGTCTGTTGTAGAAAAAAAGAGATCACAGGAGGGCTCCTGCACTTACTGGTATAACAGAGCCATGATTAAACCCAGCAGATACTGCTCGGGCAAGGTTTTTCCATTTAAATTTCCGTGTGTTTTGATTTGGGCAGATACTTAAGTCTGAATTGGGCCAGCCTGGAAGCTGAGGAAGTTCACGGGACCTGTGTGCTTACTGGCTTGGAAGGGTTTGAAGCTCTTTGTGTTTGACATCTGCTTCTAATTCCTTCACTGCACTCGAATGAGCAGTGACAGAGAATTACACCTGTGTCCTGAGCACTCCTTGCTTTAGGCCTGATCCTGTGGCCTCACTAATGCAAAATACAGATGCTGTGAAAAGTTTCACAATTACAGAAATTAGGCTCGACCAGCTGGCTCCTTGGTGTGTTGGATGGAGTGAGATTTGGAGCCCATAAAGTCCATCTTAAACTGGCAAAACCTCGGCTGATAACCTGAGCCTGTCCAGGCTGGCTTGTTTCTAAGACGGGCGCAGAGGATCAGGGCGAGGGGATCTCTGAGGGGGAGGATGGTTTGCCAAAGCTGGTGATGGAGTGCTGGTGCTTCTGAAGAAATGAGGTGTTTTGCATGTGCCTTTGGGCCATTCTCTGACAAAGAGGACACATTTTCTAGACCCCAGGAGCCCCTTGTCTGCTTGTGGCTCCACCTGGAGCCTGTTGGATGGCTTTGGGCAGATCTTGTGGCTTCTCCCTCTCTTGTGCTGGTCCTGCTCGGGGATGGGAGCTTCGCCAAGGGGAGGGGGAGGGTGAGGAAAAGGCTGGGCGCTGCCGGACACCCCTCCCTTCGGCTTTCGTGAGACACCAGTTTCCATCTCAGCCGTGGGAGAAGCTGGCAGGGAGATGCTCTTCCTCCTGCGCAGCCTCCTCCTCCCCGTCAGCACGTTTTGGCCAGTGTTTATCCACCCCCCGCTCCACACCCAGCTTCCCACCGCGGAGCTGGAGCTCACTGGGCTGGTTTGCAGCCAGGCTCCATGTCCCAGGAGACCTTGGCCACCCACAGCACCTTCTGCCTGGGTGTGGGGGAAGACCCGGGTCCCTCAGCCGAAGCTCGGGGACGTACCCTTGCTGGCAGTGGGATTTGATGGTCCCCACTGGGAGCTGCAGAGATCCACTGCTACTGCAGTAATTAGCTCTGACTATTAATAAGTGAAGTCTTGGGCTTTCCGCCTGGCATGGATGTGGCCGTGCTCATTCCTTCCTTGTTTTGCCATCGCTCAGCATAGGGCTGCAGGGTCCCGTCTGTTCTCGGGGACCAGCAGTTCCCGCGGAGTGGGGAAAGGCCAAGGATTTTTTTGTGCTACCAGAGGAACTGGGAACGAGAGGAGAGCTCATAAAAAGCACCATCTCATTTTCTCTAGGCCTCTGTGTGTGGCACTATTGAGCTGTAAACATTTTCCAGGTTAGATTTATAGAGATAGAAGGAGAACTGATCATTAGGAGGATTAATTATATGTTTTGTGTGTTGTGAAAGTCCAGAAAGTTCAGTTACGCTGCTGAGAGCTGGGAGATCCCTCTTGCACAAGCTGACAGGTAGGAATCTGCCCAGGTCCTTTTTTATTTACAAGCAGATAGCAGTGCTGTAGGTACCGAGCCGCAGGGGGCCCAGCAACACTTGGTGCTGTGCAGGCGTGGAGCTGGCGACGGTCCCCAGCCAGGCTGGGCACACCTAAGCCCTCCCACATGCCCGCACCCCCCCAGACAAGCATGGAAGCAACAACGCTGCTCCCACGCCCCAGCCCGCCTTCCTCCACACCCGCTGTGTCCCTGCGGCACGGGCACCCCTCTGCCAGCGCCGTGCAGGGCCACAGCCCCACCACTGACCACCATCTTCCCCTCGAAAAGCCAAAAATCAGAGAACCAGTCAGGTTGGAAAAGACCCTGGGGATCGTCGAGTCCAACCATCAGCCCAAAGCTACAAAGTTCTCCCCTACTCCACATCCCCCAACAGCTCATCCAAACGACCCTTAAACACATCCAGGGATGGTGACTCCACCCCTCCCTGGGCAGCCTATTGCACTGTCTGACCACTCTTTCTGTGAAAAATTTTTTCCTAATGTCCAGTCTGAACCTCCCCTGTTGGAGTTTAAAGCCATTCCCTCTTGTTCTATCGCTAATCACCTGTGAGAAGAGACCAGCACCAACCTCTCTACAATGTCCTTTCAGGTAGTTGTAAAGAGTGACGAGGTCTCCCCTCAGCCTTCTCCTCCTCAAACTAAACAGTCTCAGCTCCTTCAATCGCTCCTCATGGGATTTATTCTCCAGGTCCTTCACCAGAATTGTTGCCCTCCTCTGCACTTGCTCCAGCACCTTGATATCTCTCTTGTATTGAGGTGCCCAAAACTGGACACGATACTCCAGGTCTGCTAAATGTCTTTAGCAGCTACAGGAAAAGCACACAGATAATATGACTGCAAAAGCACTTGCTCCTGGAGAGGCTGCACAGCTTGTCCCAAGCTGGGTGCCAGCTGGTGCCAGTGCTGGTGTCACACCGGCATGTCCCTGTGCTTGCTGCAGCAAGGACGTGGATGTAGGTGTTCATTTGTGCCGTCCTCCACCACAGCCGGCTCCTCTCCTGCCAGAAGAAGCAGAGTGGAGGCCCCGGTCACCAGATGTAGGAGCTGGACCCGAGCCCCTGGCGGGGAGGGGGTGTGTGTGTGTGGTCTGAGTGGGGAGCAGCAGAAGCACCTCAAGAGGCTCTTGCAGGGATGGAGGTGAATGGAGATGGGGGGTTGCTGGCTTCACCCAGCTGGGACATCCCCTCTGCCGGCACAGATGCAGCACTCTGGGGTGCTGGGAACAAGTGCTGGTGTTTTAGCATGGCTGTGCCCAGCTGTAATCTGACTGTGCTGTGAAACTCATGGCCCAGGCTAAGAGTTCTGGAGGTATCACCTCTTCTGTTTGGCATGTCCAGCTCTGGATGCCACCCCAGCACCCAAGGACACCACGAGGGCTGGGACCATACCTGCAACATCTTCTTGGCAGGAGCAGAAGGGTTAGGACACCCCCAGGGACCTTCACTGGCCCCTGAGGTGTTTGCAGCTCTTGACAGGATTCTGGGAGCATAATTGGGTTAAGGGGCCATTTCTCTTGAAGCTGCTGCCTGACTGGGCTGGGGGAGGACGGCTTCTTTCCGCTGCCCGATGGGGCTGCATCTGGGTTTTGCTCTCTCCTGCACACATTCAAAGGAATATCCACCAGAAAATCAGACAGAGGAAATACTCAGGCCTGGGGAGGTGCCTGTTACCCAGTGTCTCAGCATCCTGGAGGGGACCCCAAGAGGATGTTTTGTCTTTGCTGCATTACCAGCTGCTCCTGTGCCAGACCTGACAGCAAGTGGACATGTCCCCAGAAGAGGGGCTGGGGACCTGGCAGGATGCCCGGGGAGCAGGCAGAGCCAGGCAGAGCAGGCAGGACAGCACTGGCATGGGTCACCTCTGCTCCCGCTGGCACGTGCCCAGGGCAGGTGAGCTGCCCCCATGAAGCAGCATGGGTGCTCCCCAAATACAGCCCTTGTGTACAGTCAACACGGAGGAGGCAGGAACTGCCACAGCCCTCAGGACACCCTGAGGGGAGACTCATGAGTGGGAGCGTGAGGCACGCAGGAGTGTCCCAACCTAGCATTTCCCTGTGGACACCCCAAAAATAGCCCTGGGCTGCCACAGCTCAGCCAGGAAGATCTCTGCCCGTGTCTCTACGCCACTGATACCTTATCAGTGCTCTGGACAGCTTGGAAATAGGCAGAGCAGCAGGCACAGAGATACCGTTATCTCCTGCTCTCCACAGCTCCTACCCCTTGTCTCCAGCCTCAGTCGATTCCCTGGGGCAGCATCAGCGGGAAGGTGTGGACAGCCTGGCAGGACAGGACAGGATGAGACCCCTGTCAGCCTGCAGCTCCCACAGGGACCTTCAGGTCCATCACAGGGACTGTTTGGGCTACCCAGTTCTGCCCAAGGGCTTTCCATCCTCAGATGACCCCCACCCAACCAGGGCCAAACCCTGGCTCGGCTCAGCCCCAACCGCCTGCATCCCGCCGGGGCGAGGAACAGCTCCTGGGCAGAGCCGACGACGGAGGAAATTCCTTGGGGAGTTTTCTTCCTCCTGGTGCACGCAGGGGCCTGAAGCCATTGTGTGTGTGGGGGGGGGTGGGCAAGGGGTGGCAGGGGTGAGGTGTTCCACCATCATCTGGGGTTTATGAGCCCCCCATGTCTCCCGAAGCCCAAAGAGGTGCTGGGAATTGCCCTCCTTGGCTGCAGTTACCCCCCACAAAGCTGCTCCATGGCAGTCAAGGGCACTGGGACTGACTGAGGTCAGGAGCCAACATGCTGCTGAGGGTCTGAGCCTGTACGTGATGCCCCTGCAAATTTTCATCCCCCCACTTTGCTTCCGGCTGCAAACCTAGGCTGTGGTGGGCAGGGATCCAGCATCCTCCATGAGAATCCCTGGGGCTGCATTTTATCTCAGGGTATCCATGGGGGCCAGGACAGGGGGTCCCCATGGTCCAAGTCGTGGGGTCACTGTGGTCTGGGTACTCAGCCCCCCAGAGTGAGTGGGACAGGAAGCAGCCAGTGGGGACTCTGGCATCTCCCCCAGGACCAGTCTTTTAGAAGGGATCAGATGAACATCCATCAGGGATGGCTGGGTCCTGTCCCAAGGCGGGAGGGGTAATTAAACACCTTCTTAAGCTTTCTTCCATTTTATTGGGCTTGTTGACCCCTAGGGAAGGCCCAGACCTCTCTGGAGAGCTGGGAGCACAGAGAAAATTATTTTACAGCCCCAGTGGGGAATTGGCTCATTGCTCCTCCACAGCAACAGAAAAATTATTTTACAAGGTGAGAAGTGAAGGGCTTGTGGTTAACTGAGCGTCGCGCTGATTTTGCCCCAGTAATTGGCACGTACAAGTGTTTCTTTCCGACAGATGAGGGCGGAAGCGCGCACTCAGGTCGCGTCTCTCATCACATCGTCCTTCATCCCCCCCCTCTCTGTGCATCTTCCTGCGCAAAGCTGACCTTTACATTTTCTCCCTCATTTTATCACTTACCTCCATCAAGAATGGCCTCAGCAGCCACTCCACGGCCTGACTGGCACCCTGACAGGTACGGCCCTTTCCAAGTGCAGCTGCCTAATGGGTTATTGGCAATCATGTCTCATTTGACCCATCCGAGCACTGCGCCGCGCTAGCAAAGAGCAGAAATTGGAAAATCATGATGGGGGAAGGGAAAAGTGACGTGGAAGAGAAACCGGTTGGGAATCAACCAGGAGAGAACAATCCTTCATGTGTTACAGCACCCCAAAATCCTCCCGGAGACCCCACGAGGGGTGACGGCAGCCCCCCAGTGCAAGGGGCCGCACAGGTGGCAGGGCTCGGCGTGTGCCCAGCTCCCTCGACAAGCATTGTGATGGGTTTTTCCTCTCAGATCCAAACCAAAGGCAGCACAAACCCCATGGTCGGCTGCGGGGGGCTTGGCAGGAGCAGGCATTTCATGTGAGAGGAGTGGAAATGTCTCTTTTTGCCAGATTTCCTGCAAAATCTGCCAGCGCTGGCGGGCAAGAGCTCGGTGATTCACAGGAGCTGGACTCAGACCCTAAACCTCAGTTTTCTCTAGAGCCCGGATCCCACCCTTTCCAGCACACCTTCGCCTCGAGGCTTCTCCCTGTTTTAACAGGAAATAACACTTATTTCCATCAGCAGAGACATATATAAAGTTAAGCTCTAAGTAGGCAAATAAACCACCAAAGCAGTGAGGACTTGCAGAGCTTTTGTTCAGCCCAGTCCAGGAAAGATTTCTAACTTTGTCATCTTAATTGACACTTAGCCTGGCAGTAACTCCCTGACGGGCAGTAAAAGAGATTTACCGTAAAGCTGCAGAAGAAACTGTGTCAAGAAGTTAAATCATGTCAGAAAAATCTGGGAGTGACCCAACTGCTGAAGTGCCTGCCCCAATCGGAGCTGTAGCAGGTTTTGCTTTTAAAAAAGCCCACACAGCACAATGAAGCCCAAATTTCTTTTGATCAATTCTCATTTTAATGAGGGCAGGTTCCTAGGAAGCGAACAGTACATGTTTGTATCATATTGCAAACAAGCTAGTACAGAAATCTAAAAAAAATAAACAAAAATAAATATCTTCCCTTTTTATTTCTCCCCAAGTTTATAGCACTAGGTTGACCTGAAAACAAGATGAATTTACCACTGTGTCTGGACAGCGGCTGTGAAAAATCAGATTTTTTGGAATGCAATTGTCTGTATGGTTTCAGAGAGGCCAGAGTACCCAGAGATCCGCCGATGAGACTCTTTCTTGCCAGCTAGGGTGAAGGGTTTCCACCTCGGGCAGTCAGTACTCCTCTGGCGCTTGAAGAAGCTCTGCCAGGGCCCTTCAGCGGATCAGAGCCACGTCTTCAAGCGGGAGAAGCTGAAAGAAGAAGAGGGGTCGGGTTATTTTGGAGCCTCATCTCAGTGTCTGTCTGCACACCCCAGCCTCTCCACCACCTCCTTCCCCACGTGGGACCCCATTTCCCCCCCGAACAGTGCTTAAACCAGCAGTGCATTCGTGATACTCATGAAATATTCTCTGTGGGCTCTGATCTGGCTTGTGGTGGCTGCAGACTCCCCTTCTCCCGAGGTGCACGCAGATAAAGCCCACGCAGACACCCAAATACCAGGCTTGGCCCTGCCTGCAAGGCTCCCGTGGAAATCTGGCTGTGAGATCCGAGGGATGCGCACACGTCTGCAGGTCCAGAGCCCCAACCACGGTACCTAGGGCTGCTCTGCCCGCGTACAGCCAGGCTGCCGGAGGGAATGGGCCAGCGCAGACACAACGTTGGGCTGAGCTGACCTGTCTGGGCTTTCCCAAAAAGATCCTAATCCCAGATTTCCTCCAAAAAAAGAAGTGTGGGAGGAATACGGCTACGTGTTTCGAGGGCTGATCCAACAGCTACAAGCCTCCGTGGATTTCAGCTGGATGTTGCCTCCAGCTTTACATAAGAGGAAAGAAATTTAACGTCTGGAACCAGCCCCGCGGTAGTCCCACGCAGCCTGGCTGAGCCCCGAGCGGGCAGGGAGGGCGGTCCTGTCGAGGGGCCCCACTGACACCCCTCCTGGCCCTGGCAGCTTGGCCCCACGGGCTGCGGGTTGGTGATCCACCAAACAGGGCGGGCACAGAAATCCCCCAGCTCCTCCTTTTGCTGCCCTAAAGCCAAAGGGCAGCGCCTCCAGACGCGTCCCATGGGGAGGGGGAACGACTGCCCCCTCCTCCCGGCCCTCCTTGCTGGGTGCGACAAACCTTGTGGTTCAAGTTCAAACCAGCAGCAGGGACTCAACGCACGCGGCCGCGCTCCCGCAGCGGTGACGGAGCTGCACCCCCCCACCCCGTGGGGT
>NW_020799118.1:14278620-14281609 GCF_003259725.1 Athene cunicularia | reverse complement strand
GTGCTGCCCTGAGCACCCCCCTGCAGCCCTGAGGAACCCCCTGCAGCCCCAAGCACCCTTGAGCATACCTTCCTTGCAACCTTCAGCATCCTCCTCACAGCCCAAGCATCCTCTCTGTGGTCCCCTTTGCTACCCTGAGTATCTTCCTCCTGGCCCTGAGTCTCTTCTCCCCACGACCCTTAACAGCCCCCCGCAGTGCTAAGCATCCCCCTGCAGCCCCACAAACCCCCCTGGAGCCCCCAAAACCTTCCTGCAGCCCTCCATCCAACCCAGCCCCTCAGGACCTGCTCGGCAGCAGCAGGATTTACTGATGGAAGAAGAGATGCTATATACTGACCCCTCGGGGGCACAACACCCCCCTCCTTCAGGTATGACCCCCAGCCTCACTGCCTGGAGAGGGACTGACTCCAAGGTGCAAGAACACACCCTGGAGGAACTGTAAGTAAGAACAAATTGCAGTGATTTTCAGCAAAATTCCTCCCGAGTTGGGTGCCTGATGAAGGTGGGTGACGCGGTCCGAAGCTCAGCATCTGTTACCTGCCGCAATGCTGGGGGAGTGCAGAGGGCTCACACATGTCCTAGTGCAGAGCTTGACCAGCTCCGCCACCTTCATAGCACCCACCAAGTGATGAGCCCTGATTTCACTCCCACCTTGCTCAGCTCAAACCAATGTCCCACCGGCGGTTTGGGGGTCCCAGAGCCCATGAACATGCCTCGGCACAGGGCAAAGTCACGACTGCTTAAGAGGCGTGAAGCAATGGGAAGAGACGAGGCACCGACCCTGCGGGGGGGCCTCAGATGGTTGCTGAGCTCCTGTGTAGCTCAGGCTCCCCACAACTGCTGCCCTCAGGAGCACTGTCTGCTCTTGGCCACTTTTCCTTCCCAGTTTCAAACAGCAGCTGCCCCACTTCCTACCCAGACAGTGACTGCAGTGCTAACTCCTGCTCTTCCATCTCTTTAGGAAAAAAAGATGACCCAGGAGGCAAATATGGGACACTGCCAACTTGTTTTCCTCTCACCGAAGCTGAACGTCTTCATAATCCAGAGAAATTACAGGACCTGGTATTTCCAGCCCCTTCCACCCTCCTCTGGTGCCACTTAACAAGCGGTAGGGTTAGGGGATTCAGTAACACCATCCCTGCTGCCTCCTGCTGAGAGCCACTTCCTGTTCCCTGGATCCAGCTCTTGTGACCACACCAAGTTTTGCCCATAGGTATTCTGGAGGGATGCGAGGAGCTGGAGGTTCTGTTCCCTGCTGCGATTCGGAGCCTGCCATGGACAGGAGCGACCCACCGCTTTGTGCCTTCTCCTGCAGCGAAGTGCTCAAGACCACTTGGAGCGGATTTGTCAGGCTGTTTCCCCTCCTCTTCTGCAACCCAGTTCTTCTTAAATAGGATATAACTGTGAATTTTGCCATTCCGGTCAGGTGACTTTTCCCCCCAGATTCCTTAATAAAGCCAAGCAGGTCATCAGGGAGCAATTCCAGTTCCTCTTGTTTATTAGCCAAGCTCTTGGCTTTATACACTGAACTATGACCAAATAATTTCTTCTTTTTTCAGGCCACACAGAAACTTGATGAATGTTATTCTCAGCATCTTGCATGCTCCCATGTGCCCACTTTTCCTTGTTGATATTATTTTAACATGCTCTTGAGGAATCCAGCCAGCCTGCTTCCCCCAGTTGGGCTCCCCAGGTCCTTACCAGCATCCACCCAGCCCCCATCTTCTCATGCCCAGCAAGCACCAGTTCGCAGCAGTGACGCTTTCTCCATCAGCTCAGCTTGCAGACGTCGGCGTTTTGTGACCTTCTGCTCAGGCATGGGGACGTGTTTGCACGTTCAAGCAGGAGACAGACTCATGCTGGGGACCCCTTGGCATGTGGGAGCGGGTTCTGCTCATCTCAGCCAAGCAACAACCTCCTCCTTGGCCAGGCAGGGGCAGAGCGAGCGGGGCTTGGGGCTGCTGGAAGGAGAAGGAGGAAAAGAAAAGTGCAAAGCAGCAGTAAAACATGGGGAGGTGTAAGACAATCGGTGCAAAGCCTCACGATTTTCCTCTTCCGAGAAGGCTGGGAGTGAGTGAAATTCCCAGTTGGTAGGAGGGCGATTCGGGCCTTTTCCCCAGTGGAGTGCTGGAAGTCACGTCTGTGCAGAGCACGACTCATTTCTATTAATGAACCAGACCCAGACAGTTCGCAGCCCAACTTCTTGGAAGCACCCAGGCTTACAGTAAGGATGAAGCTGGGCTCCCATCTCCCACCGAGCAGCTCGCTGATGGGTGGGCTATTTTCATCCCCCTCTGAGTGCTCTAGACATTCTGAACGGCCTCACCACTTTCATGTTTTAATAGAGCCATTAATGAATGGCATCGGTACAGCTCACAACCACATCGCCTCCCTCGCTGGTCGCCAAACCCCAGTTCACAACGGCACATGCACTGCCGGGTTTATTTCACTCAATCAAGAGCCATTATACCTCCTTCTCCCCTGGCGAGATGGATCAATCCTGAACGACCTGGCGCTCAGTCTGGAGAAGGCAGAGCTTGTTCCTCCCTCTGCCCCCATTCCCAAGCAAACAGGCGGTTTTAGCAGCTGATGTTTCACTGCAGCAACGCACCAACGTGGGCTCAACCTTCCCACCCAGGAGTGGAGGATTTTCTCATTCCCAGAGATCTGCCTCAAGTGTCTTTTACGTGTATTTTTGGCATAACTTGAATAACTTGTCACGCTGATAAACCCTCCAGGAACTGAACTGAACTCTTTCCTCCCAGTGCATGGAAAGATTCCCGCTTACAGCCAGCCTGTTGCATCTTCAAGGCACTTTGAGATCCCTCAGGCTGATACAGTAAGGCTCTGGATCTCGAGCAGAGTGCACATTTCCTCTCCCAAGTATTTTTAAATATTTTTCAAATAAAACAGCTGATTAGCAATTTCTCTTCTATTTATATTCTAAGTAGCTAAAATATAAAATATAAAACATATATATATATATATA
>NW_020799118.1:14269110-14278570 GCF_003259725.1 Athene cunicularia | reverse complement strand
ATATATATATATATATATATATATATATATATATATATATATGCAAACACCGTAGCACATCAGCAGACACATCACACCATGCCGCTACGAGGTGGTCTTTGTGCCAGGAACTCCCCCAGAGGAAGAAAATCCCGGCTCTTCTTGGTAGATAAAAAGCTTTTGAACAGATCCTGGCTCCTATGGAAGTTTTCTACAGACTCCTGTAAGATTGCAGCCTTTTGGATCACTTCTATAAGTTGCAGGTGCTTGGGTTCACCCCCGAGCAGGGTCCCCCTGATCTCAAGCCCTTTTGAAAACCCCACTTTTTACGTTTTCACTTAATAAACATAATTATTTGTTCCAGCATCACATTTGTCAACTACACAGACACCAAGCTGAGACTTTTCTCAGCTACCCCAGTGCTCGAACCCTTAATGATGTTATTCCACATTTTCCGAGCTGAAGGGGAGTAGGACCTAAGCGTATGGTTCTGCTGCTGAATGGATTTTTCTTTTGTTTTGGAACAAATCAATCTTTCTGTAAGAGGAAGACTCTGCTGCAGCTCCCCATCCCACTGGATGCTCAGGCTCTCCGAGAGGTACCTCCCTCTTCTCCACTGGACCAGCCATCCCCACTGCAGCTCTAAGCTGAGATACCAGAGCATGAATCAGGGTATCAGTATGAAAATCTGCCCGGGGGACCCCATGGCTGGGGGGCAAGAGGGGTGAGCAGCTGGAGCATCATGTCTTAAATCCCTGCAATAAACCCAGCTGAGCTCTCTTACAGCCCTGACTCTCCACCCGGTTTAATGCCTGTTGTGCTCTCACCTCCCACCACACACATTACTGCACCCATTCAGGATTTGTGGCTTTTGAGAATGATCTAAATGAATTTCATGTCCCAGAAAGAGGCACTTGAAAAATAAACCGGTGTGGTTTAATGATAGCATTTTCCACATTTTTATTATAATGACTCTGGTGTTTATTGGAAGGTTAGCAACTCAGCCGAGCATGAAAACAAAGCAATTGAAGAGGCCAGCACTGTGATGGGGTCTCTGCACACTCGGGCATTAATGCTCATTCTATACATCACACTTCTTGGCCATTTGGGCTCTACAGCATCTCCCTGTGGGAGTATGATGAGAGGATGGAGGCAACATCATTTTGGATGAGAAGCCTCATGTGCTCTGGTACAGAACCCGCCTCCTCCTGCGGCTGTGCAGTGCTCTGCAAACTCACACCGCCTCTGTTAATTGTGATCATCCTGTTTTTCAGGTTGGGAAACCGAGGCCCAGAGTGTTCAGGTGAGTTGCCAAAGACCACACAAGCAAATGGCAGGTCTGGCCAAGTAACGGACCCTCCTGCTGTGAGGTCCTGCGCCTGCAGACTGTGCCCGGTTCTGCCTTCCCTCGCAGGGTGCAGGTTTGCCTCGGAGAGAAAGGGCACAAAACAGCCAAAAGGCTAAAGAGGCTTCACGGCTGTGGAAGCTGCCGGAGGCACAAAAAATAGGAAAGAAGCTGAAGTCAGAGGTCACAGCAGGGATGAGCTTTGCTGCTCATTCCCTACCAGGCAGCACCACGCTCGTCCCGAGCCGGTGCAAAGCCCCGTGCTGCTGGCAGTTATCGTTCAGATGAGGTTTGAAGCTCAGCATCTGGGCAACCTGGTACTAAAGATCCAGTCTGAAAAGGTGAACGTGATAAACACCCTGCCTGGCTGCCCAGGAGGTCAGTGGCCTGGGACCCTGCCACTCCATCCCTGCCAGCACGCCAAATTTCTGCAGCTCACCCTTCACCTACTTTCCCAGACTCACATCCCTGCTGCTGCCTCTTGCATTACTTCAACCCAGGAGTGAGTGAAGTCTTAATGGCAAGAAAAAATATATTCCCACACATGTGGCTCAGCAAACCCTGATGCTTTCCAACACTCAACCCACTGCTGAGCTTTCCTGGTGAATCAGAACGAGTGTGTTTTGCTAAGGAGTGTGGATGAGCCACTTAGCGAGTAGGACCCAAGCAGGCTCGGTCCCTCGGGTACCGCAGTGACAGCACCCCAGGCAGATAGTCCCAGAAATAACAACCTTTGCCATTTTCTTGCATCTAGAGTGTGTCCTCGTGTAATAAATTCAGATTATGGAGCGATTCCTTTCACCAGTGATTCAGAACATGCTGATTAAATGCTATTTCTTTGTTCCTCTGAAATAAAGGAACTGTAGCTGATACAAACAAATTACGGTTTCAAACTGTGAGGCAAGACACACCTTGACTCCAGGATAAAGCTGCTGCATATTCTGGTGGTTCTGAAGAGAAAGAGGAAACAATAAGTGGTGCTTCCTAATGTTGCAGATCTTCTTATTAAAGTGTACTAAATTAATTAGTTTTAAGAAACAACTAATTCCTCACTATTTTTAGACTCGTGTACTATTTTAAGAGATCTTTTTCCAGGGTCCAGTCACATGGAAGTTAAACAGCAAGCAGTAAAGTCTCCAAAGGATAATAAACTATCTCAAATTACTGTGCTAATGGAACAAAGAGTGCTGTAAATGTCACACATGATATAACAAGCGCGGTAGAAACCTTTACATGAAACAATGGATCCATTAGCACTAAGTTTAAAAAAAAAACCAACCCACAGACTCGCGAGACTTTTGCATAGTTTCATGGAGCTTGCTGCTCCAAGCCAAATGAACTTGTTTGTTCACTCAAATTCTGCAGCTGAGCTCACAACACGGCATCCAGTACGCTAATCACACACACTCTCAAGGCACCGATCATTTAGGATTTCAAAGCCCTTTATAGATGGTAATTAAGCCCCATAGCACTCTGCTGAGTCAGTGGAATTATTTCTGCTTAAAACCGAGGTACAGAGAGGGAATAACTGAATCATTGATTGGAAACCAAAACTGAACCCAGGTACAGACCCAGGTCCTCTGCACTGCCCACCAAACTCCACTAATCGGTCCTCGCCTCTCTATGCTTAATGAAGCAGTTCGTCATCTTACAAGCTACAGGCATGATCCTTCACTTCTTACGTGACTCATTGACTTGGGAACCTGACTCTGATGGGGCTACTTGGGTGAAAGGATGACCTGTCAGAAACCATCGCGTCGCCCATCCATCCAGCCCCATATTTTGTCTATTTTGCTTCCAAAAGCTGCGGTTGCCAAAATATTAAGAGAGTCTCTAAACATCTCAAGGGCTGAAGCAACGTCATCGAAGAGGGATCTGGACACAGCATAACACCGCCAAAGAATCATGATGAAAATATCACAGGGATGTGGCGTGACAGCGTTGCCTCAGAAAAGCAGCAAGGAAGCAGCAAAGATAAAAATCTGAAATGCAGGTAAGAGAGCAGGGGGAAAAAAAAAGATGCCATCAGATGGCTGTCTTTAAGGCAAGCAGATTTCTCAGCCCCCTCCATGATTCAGTCTTTCTCCTGGAAGTAATTTACAATAACGAAAGCGAGTTAATACCCAGATGTGTGAAGGGCAGAGTATATTTGGCTTTGATCTGAAGCATGTTTACTGTAAGGAGGAAGAGTTGTGAGATGAATCTTTACTTTGACAGCTCTGAGATCTCTTAACTAAATCCTACACAACCCCGAAGTGCTCTCCCATTTTCTTGAAATTTAATTAGGTGAGGCTATATTGTACACACAATTATATACGAGTAAGATAATTGGAGTAGAGGGCTCTAAGACATGTAGATGAGAACAAAATTTGTCTTTAAGCAAATCTTCACAGGTGGAGTATGTTTTGCTTGGCATGAATAGTTTGCTGAATTGAGCTATATTTGTAAAACCCTCTGAGATATCAAAAAGGAGGCATGTTACCAGTCCCATTCCTGGGCCAGCGCTACAACTAGAATTAAATATGCTACAACTTTGTTGCAAGAAGCACAGCGCTACAGCAAGAAACCCAGTGTCCCACACTGACCACATGCCATTCTTACTGCTTTGTGCAGTTCCTGTAGGTGCAGGATTGATGCCCCCCCAAAATCTAGCAGCGGACAAAAAAAAATCAAGTTATTCGGGGCACCAAATGGGGGGTCATGAGCTCCGAGCTGCACTCCTGAAGTTATCAGTTATTTGCTATCTGACCTCTCCAACTTTCTGAGCCTCAGCATCGCTGAATAGAGAACTGGGGATGAAAACGTATCTTGTCCCTTGACAAGCACGCCCAGATCACCAGGCAGACCTTGTGTTTGCCAAGTCTGACGCCAGGCTGGGCTGGATTCAGTGTGGTTAAGGGTTGGTCACAGCTCAGCTCCACAGACGCTCCCACTCCTGAGGGCCCCACCCTGCCCAGAGCATCACTCAGTGCCCCGCTCTGGCTGCCCCAGCCCCTGATGTGCCCCAGCACCAGCTCTCCTCCCCGCTGTGAAAAATGGGGCACAGGCAGCTGGGGAGCTCTTGCTGCCAAGATGCTTTGCCTCTCCTGTTGACGTTAGCTCCTGTAATGTTATTTGAAAATCGAGCTCTCTCAAGGTCCTCATCCTGTTCCGAGAATTTGCACACTGGCGCTTCACCTTGAAAGCCTAATGCTGTTTCTTTCCCCCACTGTTCCTCTGAATTCCCATCTAGGTAGTATATTTTCTGTTAGCTGCACTCACCCTGCTCTCATCCTCCAACAAGACACTGCTGAAGAAAACTCTATCGCTAGACTAATGTCTATGAATGCTTTAAAATACAACTCTGCTTCCCAACATGTGTCACTCTTTAGACTTTAAGGATCCTGCCCCTCCCTGTTTATCATTCTCTTTAAGGAATCACTGCTTTTCAGAAAACCTCGTATCACCAAATAACTTTTTTTTTTCAAATAAAGATCTTGGAGGAAAAGTCCCTCATCCAGACTGAAGTTGTGCATTGTGCCTGTCAACAGCTCAGAGGCCTGTGGCATGCCTCTCTAATTGAACTTTTAAATATAAAAACATGTGTTTGTTTAAAAAAAAAAAGGTGAACTATTAATGTGATTAGTAATTGCAGACTGGGATATTTCTTAGATGTAGGAAAATAACAGACCGACTTCTTATCAGTCCCACAGGCAGGGCTGTTGGTATATTTGATCCAAAACCTTGTAGGGTGAAAACCCCCGACCCTGCTGACCCCCGTGCAGCCCAACATGGCACAAGATGGTTTGATTGCACGGGTGGTCTCAGAGGGAGGCAGCGTGATGTGTCTGGGACAAACAACACTGGTCTTAGAGCAAACTAAAATGCTATTTTCAGCCTTAAACTGAACCACAAACTTCGGTCTCTAATGAGTATGGATGGTCAGGGTTATAAGTTTAAAGCTGCCCTCAGACGAGGTACCTGTGTGAGGCCACTGCTAATAAGAGGCTGTCTGAGCCTTATTTTTTGAAAAAAGAAGCCCTAAGAAAATTATGACTTTTAACAGAAACTTTGTCAAACGAAGCAAATTTCACTGTTATGCACTAAGTATCTCGGCTGCAAATGAACCGCATCCACATCAAGCTGTGAATATGAAATTAATCTAAGGCATAACCTTTAGATCTACACTTTGACAATATTTTAGTGCTGAGCTATAAATATTTGATCTGTTGCTCTTCTGAGTAAAATGGGTTTGTTGTGCTCATCTGCAGTTATCAATTATTCCAAAGTATATTTATTGCTGATTAAATGACTTGAAAAGTGCCTTTTTCTTCTGATGTTATTATGTGATATCTAGCAAGTAAACACAGAAATTAACTATCCCTAGCATCAATATTAACCCTTTATTTTGGGAAGAAAACATTTTCTGTCTGACAATACATAGAACTAAGCTCCAGCCAAGATATTTACAATACACGCTGCAGTCTAGTTAATTATATATGATTATATTTCTTTATGTTTTGGGGTCACAGTTAGTGCTAAGATCCAGCTTCCATTTGCAATCACTAGAGAAATAAAACAGCATCCTTAAGTCATCAGCAAAGAATGATTCAATCCATTGAAAGAGTATTATAAAACCTCCTTGCACCACGAAATAAATGAATCTAAACCCATGACTCACATACAGCAGCAGGATGATTTTTCAGAACAATGATGAGTTGAAAACAGACTTTTGTGAATAGTCTGAATATTGGATTTTTATCAATTCTTCTGCTTGCTGAAGGTGAGGACATCAAGAAAGCAGGAATATCTTGTGCAATGATATTGAAATGGCACAGAGGGGGGTGGGGGTGGCATTTTACACCTGTGTAAAGACTTGGCACACCTCTGGCAAAGCCGTGTTCCGAACAGAGCTGCAGTTTGCAGGATGTGACACAGAAGGGCTGTTCAGACCTGTTATGTGGCGTGCTGGGGAGCGAGACCAAGAGGCAGGAGTTAAGGAAACCCCAGCTTTGCCAAAGGCCACCTCGGCAGTGTGCCAGAAGCGGGGCTCTGGGTTGGTTTGGGTCTCTGGATGGCTGCATGTAGAGGACAGGGCTACATCTGGCCTCCTGGCCTGCACTAGAAGGATCGATACCTTACATGGTTTTTGTTCCAAAGAAACTTCCCGGATCTAGTTTATGATTGAGGACTCGGTCATTGAGAGTGCAAAATCTGACTGGTACAAGCTTTCACTGCTGATGGAAGCTCAGCTGCACCGTGAAGGGACTCAAAACCTTCAGCAGTTTCCCCCTTCAGACACCAATTACAGTAAATATCATCCGAGAAGCAGAAAACGCCTCAGCTGATGAGCTGCCAGCAATGCTGCCTGCCTGCAGCACCCTGGAAAAGAGCGCTTCCTTTCACCAGGAACATCACAATGTTACTGGTGGGAAAAAAACAGTAGGAACAGGCGTTGCAGGATCAGGTCCTGGGTGCTCCTGGCCCTGTAGGAACTGGTGTCACCAACCTGCTCCTACCCACACAGCTGAAATCTGACAAGTACAAACCCTGGCTCTGCCCAGCCGTTTTGTCACCATGTTCCTTATGATGAGTAATGTCACTTTTAGGCCTAATTATGCAGGTATATTTATTATCCTATGGTTGGCCATAGCACTGGGGTACTTGCGTAATTTCACAGACGAGTGACACTTAAGACAGCACATTACTGTCAGCAGCCTCCATCTCATTTCATGCTAATTGCTCTCCAAAATTGTGTGATGCAGTTTTGACACAAAAACATTTTCAACAGTATCATTAATTTGGGGGGGGGGCACACAACATTTCCTGAAGTAATTACAGCCAACATCCTCAGTCATTCCTAATTATTTAATACAGCCCCACCCAAACACACTTTAATGTTGATTACCAGAAAGACATGTATTATCTACTCTACTTTGAAGTGTGATAAATGGGTCTCTTTAGGAGAAAGTAAGTATTACCTGTTGTAACCAATGATCCAAAACACTGAAATACTTCATTTATCTGTTTTCCAAAATACTAATCAAACCTATTATTTAATTTACTTAACGGCACTGATGTTGGTAAATGATGCTGGTGTTGGACTAGATAACATCATGATACGTTTTAATGAACTCACTATGTTTTATAAGCTCCTTTGTCCTGAAATGATCATTTATGACTCAAAGAAAATAAAGTGCATCTTTTAACTCAAATGACAAGGAATTGAGTGAAATGAAAGCAGATCTGAATGATAAGGATGCTGCTGATCCAATCTTCCAGCCAGCCATGATGTGCACAAGCAGATCCCAGGAATTCACCGTACATTTTAATGTGCAATTTAATGTTTTTTCTCCATTTTCCTTTCTAGAAAAATTAGTTTATTTTGAAATGTTTTCTCTTTAAGAGGTACCATACTATGCCAATGAGCAACCTGAGCGTTGACCTGCTTCACTGAGGCATGGTGTATCCTGGAATCATTCTTTGATCATCCTCTAATACCAGCTCTACAGGTCACAAGAGACACCCAGGAAAATCAGGCTGTTTTGTCATTTCTGGGACAGATGGCAGCCCTTGACTCAGGGGACAGGATTCCAGGAATATTTACTAAACAGAGTGACGTGCTGTTCATCTGGTGACACATATAATGATGTGGCAGAACGAGTGCCTCATGCCAAGAGCTTGGGGTTTCTTGAGATTCTTTAGGAGTAGATCTAGAAGCAGAACTTCAGTATTTGACAGAGATCTGCTCTGATTTTTCACACGTGGGAAGAAAGGTGACCTCACATTAATCTTGTAGTGGGAATCTGAGAGAAAAAAAAGTGAGAGATCCATAAGTTTGAAAAACTGTTTCTGATTCTTCCTCTGTGCTGTCAGCAAACAAGCTTTTATGCTTTTTTAACTGTACTTCCAGAGGAACATGGCTGCTGAGCCCATGTTAACGCTGTTCTCCGTGCTCCTGGAGCACCCTCTTCTGTTTAAGGAGCTGCAATTCTCATCTCCACGTCCCAGCAAGACACAGACCTTTAAAATACGAAATCGGCCTGCAAAGCAAGTGCGGGAACATGAATTTCTTTAGCATCCAACCAGGCATATCAATGATTAACTCCAGCTCACCTTAACTCACTCTGACACCCCGGTCAGCTGTCACATGCTCAGATGCTGAATGCATGAATCACTACCTGGAGCACATACGCAAAAATGTCTCTAACAGACTGTGCTCTTAACGTACTGACCCTAACAGAGCCCATTTGCAGCACTGTTCTAATGGATGTGATATCCCATTTTCCACAGTGTTTCAGCTACACTTTTTAGCAAGTTTTTTTTTCCAATCACACCTAGTTTACACAGGCTACCTGCAGCCTGGGTTACAAAATCAGATCAAGAGGCAGAGCTGCAGGTCCGATGCATCCACTGCGGGGCTGTTTACCCCGGCAAAATCGCATGTAAATCAACATCCTGCTGCCAGTGGGTCACCAGGCTACCACATCAGCGGGACCCCAACCCCACCACACACGCTGTGGCCAAAACACCTCGTCCAGGGGAGAGCCGGTGCCGTGCTGCCCCACAGGCCCCCACGGAAGGCGCAGGGCAGTACCCAGTGGCGCCAGGAATGGGCCTGGGGGCCCCCCGCCTCCCCACAGGGGCAGGCCCTGAGGCGACACAGCGCAGGCCGCGGCCGCCCAGCACTGTTCAGTTGCCACCGGGCAAGAGATCGCCAAATGGCTCCTGCGAGCCGCCTCCACACTCAGAGGAGACCAGAGAGAGGCGGCTAGAGGGGCTCTGCCGCGGAGGCGCTCCGGGAAGCTCTTCTTATGGTCAGAGGCCTGTAGGAGTGAGGCTAGCGCTGCAAGCGGCGATGGGGCGCTCTGGGCTGCGCTTCTCTATGGTCAGGCGCTGGAGGACGCGGGGTGACGTCAGGAGGAGCGGCGCTGTAGCAGTCCTAAAGGGTAATTCGGGAGGGGCGGTGCCGCTCTAGGCGGAGACTCGATGGTCAGCCAGGCCGGCGCTGCGCCGGGGATCCGCGAGGGCGGGTTTCCATGGTCGGAAGCTGAGCAGAGAGTCGCGCGTGGGGCCGGGCGGCGCTCTAGGCCGCCTCTCTATGGTGCGGGCGGTTGCTAGGCGGTGCGGGGCCTAGGCCGCGGCGGGTCGGCGCCG
>NW_020799118.1:14253630-14269060 GCF_003259725.1 Athene cunicularia | reverse complement strand
GGGCTGGTTGCCTGGGGGAGCGGGGCCGTGGGGCGGGCGGAGGCCTCGGACTGGGCTGGGGCCGGAGTCGGGCCGCGGAGCAACTCGTGAAATCTGCTGAGTGGAGCCGGGGGGAGGAACATCCCTCAGCTGGGGGCTCGCCGGGTTTATCTGCCGTTTGCTTCGCTCCCGGCGGTGTGGCCGCAGTTCAGAGAAGACGGGAGGCATGTTGGAAACAAAACATGAAGAAAATGGAATTTAAAGGGATTTTTTTTTTTTTAAAATCAGCAGCGCTTGCTCTCCAGAGTTGGTATTACGTGATCTCAGATGACTCATATCATCCTGCCGAATTCCTGACTTGATTTTGAGCTTGGGAGAGAACATATTTTGTATTCTTCCAGGGCTTGCTCATGCCTTGTGTTACAGCCACATCGTGCTGTATTTGCTTCCAGTTCCTGTTAGTGTGAGCCGTCTCTTGAGTTTACGTTTTAAAAAGTCATTTCCCTTCAATTATAATTTTTCTGATGGATTTCTGGTTTCCTCCTGGCTTGCTGGTGTGGTAGTGCAGGGTGGAGTTCAGAGGAAGTCACCCTGATGCCGTGGCTCGGCTGTGCAGAGGGAGCCGTGTGAAGAGACGTTGTTCAAGGATGTTTGTAAAAACAAATCCTCATATGTGAATTTGTTTTTGCAGAACCGCTGCCGAGAAAAACAAACCCTTTGAGAAGAAAATGACTGGTACTAGCACTGAATGAAATATACTCAGATGGTTTAGGAAATGAAATAAATGTAGTGGGAGGGGGGTCTCCCCCTGGCAAAAGAAGAGCCCCCCAACTAAACTGTTGGTGTTGGCTGCTTTTCATATTGTTCAAATGGTTGGAGAGATGGAAGATTTTAGACTGTGTACTGAAGATCCTCAGACTTTGTGGAGGCCAGAAGGGTTGATGTGGTTTTTAGACAGAGCTTACTGGCACATGAGTTGCCTTTGTGTACAGAAAGAAACTCATTGAAAGTAATTTTATCTCTGATCATCCTCTGTGGAGCTCCTGCTCCACTTCTTCCATCTTAGGAGGAAGCAAGGTGTGATGTTGCTCTTCAACCTTAAACCTGCTTGTCTTAGGGTCATGGGTGGACTGTTAAATCTCAAGAGCTTTACAGTTTTTTAATACTGTTATATTATGTGGCCCGAACTTTGGTTCATTCAGCCATCTTTCTTCCTCCTTTATTAACTGTTTAAATGATCCTTTTATTACAGTTGCCTGAGAGGTCATTTTAATGGCTGGGCTCTTTTTCCTCCTTGTCTTTAAGTGCTGCTATAATACTGTCCTGTCCATTCAACCATCTGCCCAAAAGAAAGCAAAAAAAGACATTGGGGGGCATAGCTCACATCATAACTGCTGTTGAATGAACTGAATGTATATGTAGCATCTAAACCCCTGTCTCTTATTTTGTACAGTGTGTGGGAGTAGCACAGGCATGTACACCACCACCAGATTTCAGTGGGTGTTGTACAGGGTAGCACAGAGCAAAGTGGTAAATGTCCAAAGGAAATAAAACTACAAAGATGAGTGACGAAGGAGAAAGCAGGATATTCTTGTTATGGTAATGCGTGCTTTCAGTGATGCATAATTGTTGCAGCGAAGTTATGAAGGATTTACTTGTTGCCCTGTAGACTAACCCTGACGTGTACTTGGATCGGGCTTGGAGGATCTGTCAGTGTCCCTGTTACATACATGTGCGTGCAATTGTTCTTGGAACAGCTCTGGGAAATTGTGTTGGACTCCTGTGATAAAATCTACTTTTCAGCAATCTGTTCCTCTCTTTTAAAACTCACTTTGGGCCAAAACAAAATGTCAGTAAGACTTCACTGAAATTAAATTTTTTAAATAATTGGCATTAGACGTAGTTGTCATTTGTCCAACAAACTTAAGCTTGTGTTCTCTTTATTTTAAGCTTGATGTTTCAGCAAGTTTGGTACATTTTTTGTTTTGGTTAACAGTAGCCCCACTATAAAGAAAGCTTTAAAAAAAAGGCACAAAACCAGACACAAAAGACTCATTCCATGGTATTTCACCCAGCAAGGGTAGAGGGGTGATTTAACAATACCAAACTACTTGCATATTGTATAATTGAATGTTCTTATTAAGGTCATAAGTGTTTCTAGATTTACAGTGTTTACTGTAAGAACTGAAAGGCATTTACTGTGTTTGTGTCTCAGCCTTTCTGAGCTGGTGCAGGTAACTCCAGCTGTTCCATAATGTTGCTGTTACCCCAGCAGTTCCCAAACTGGGAACCTGTGGTGGAGCAGACCAGTGGTGAGTGGCTTCTGAAGGAGGACGTAGTACTGTAACCAGCTGCGGTGTGAGACCCAGGCTGCTTGGAGGTCAGCGGGGGCAACTGTGAGCAAGCAGATCCCCTTAGGAGGGGTATGTGGTACAAATAATTTGGGAAATGTACTCGTTTAGTTTCTTACTTTCCTGGTAGTTAAGGAAAGGAGAAACAGTGGTTTCCCAGTCAGCCCATGAGTAATGTTACTTTTCACTTACAGCCTGTAGGTTTCTGTGCAGTCTCCTGCCAGGAGATGGGATGGAGCTGAGTTCAGGGCCCTTGACAGGCATTTGTTGCAGAAGGGGCTGAATTTGTTGAAGATATTTACTCTAAGCACAGCTGTGGTAGCAAAACATACCATAAAAGAGTTTCCTAATCTAGTTCAGAATCCAAAGACTGAGCTAGCCCAACCCACCTTGGTCTAACTAAGCTGGCTTGCTTGCTTGAAGTTGATAAGTAGCAGTCACAAGGGTTTTGCTGGCAGCTGTGGGGGCAGTAACTGGGGGTGGTGAGAGCAGCTGAGACTGACACAAAGCTCTGCAAGCCTTGTCCAAGCTTCAGGCTATGGCGAGTTCCCTGACAAACAGAGTTTGTGCTCAGGAGTTTGTCTGGAATCCCAAAAACTGCGTGGTTTGAGCGTGCTTTAGCTGATCCTTGTGTTGCTTACAGGTTGTCTTCGGACGAAAACTTACATCCTTCTCAACAATAGCACTTAACCAGTTGCAGCATGAGAAGAAATACGACATTTATTTTACAGATGGAGATGTTTATGCACTGTACAGGTAAGTACTGGGATCTTTCCTGTAACGTATCCCTAAAGCAGCATGTTCTCACCTGCGTTGCATGGCAGGAAGTGCACGCTTTAGTAGAACAGTGTGGTTTTGTTTTGTGGCAGCCGTGCTGGGTACAGGTAGTCACCGTGGCGCAGGTAGCTGTGGGAGGCTGAGAGGCTGGAGCAGTGTGAGCGTGTGCCACCACATCGTCAAAGGCAGCAGCTCCTCAAGGCCGGAGGGTTGGATTCACCAATGCAGAACACGGAAGTGTTGCTCTGTCAATAAGTGTTGCTTTTTGCTTCTTTAGCAACAGCAGACTTGCTCAGAGGCTTTTAATTCCTTGCATGGCTGCTGTGGGAGTTGGTAAAGACTGAATTACTGTTGTAATTGTATTTATTGTTGTGTTGCATAAGGACTAATCGATACCAATTGTACCAAACATTGTATGAAAAGAAGACCAGCTTACAGAGATCTTAATCCTAAATAGGAGAGAATAAGGGTGAAGTAAAAAACCAATGCATGGTAAACAATGTGGCATCAGCATCTTGTTCTAAAAATATTTTTTTATAACGTGCTTAATTAGGAGGCTTGAAGATCAGTAAAAGCAGTTAAAAGGAGAGAAGAGTGAAAAAAGAGCAGTACCTCTTTGTAGGGGAATTGTGCATTATATCCTGCTTGATTTGGGCTAAGCTTTGATCCATTTACAGTTTTGCATGACTTCATATTTATGGAACTGGGCAATGGGTTTAGTGAGCAGAATCCATTGGAAGCACATTCTGATTAATTATACACCAGCTCTGGGAATTGCTTTTGATGATACGATTTCTGGTGAGATTACAGTTTCGTGGGCAACAGTTGAGTGCGAGGCAGTGGGGTCTCCCACTGAGACCAGTCCTCTGCCTTCAGCTCTTGTTGGGAATCATTATGGGGGGTTTTTTTGTTTGTTTTTTTCGCCGCTCCTTTTCTATTCTTTATCTCTCCCTACTGTATTCTTTTTCTGACAGTAGAAAGGGTAATTAAATTGAACGTGAATGTTGCATATATCAGCTGAATCTTCAATAAGCAAGGGTTCTGTTGCATGGATGGGCTACAGTCCACTCAGTTTTATAGTGGCGGGGTATTACTTACACTGTGACTGTTCAGCTCCTCACTTACAGTTGAAGCCTCTGTGTAATTTTCTTGTTTCCTTCCTGATATATGACAAAGTATTCTTGGAATAAGCAGGACTCTAACCTCATTACAGAGTGCTGGGGGAGCTATAAAAATGCAGCCTTCTGCCACTGGCAGAACATTTGTTTTCTGATAAAGGTATCGGGTTGCTGAGAGGGAGTCATAATTTTTAGGAAATCTTTCTTGTCCCTTAGGAAGCTGCTGCAGCACGAATGCTCTTTGTGTCCAGATGTGAAGCCATTCAACACCTTTGCAGATCTGGAACAGCACATGAGGAAGCAGCATGAGCTCTTCTGTTGCAAACTCTGTGTTAAACACTTAAAGGTGGGCTCGTTCTATTGTTTTAATGTGTGGGAAGGAGCTGTGCTTCCTTTTATGACCTGTAGGAGTATTTGGGGAGGCAGGAAGAAGGGGTGGCTGAACAGCACCCATTTATTTTTTTAAGTTTCTTCCATCTGCCTGCAGTGAGGCCAGTCGCTTTGTTGTCTTTTTCTTCATAAAATGATTAATGAAGATGGCCTGGAGGTTCTCAGTGGATTATATTTTAAATTAAACCCAACCATATTAATAAACTTCTGATGTTAGCTCCTCTGCCTCAACTTGTGTAAGTACCAAACCCTAAATGTCTGATAGAAGGTTAATACCAAGTCGCAGGCAGACTTTGTTACACCTGTAATGGTAGAGATTTGATGTCTGTTAAGACTTATACTTGTAATGACGTAGAGAGAGAAAGTAAGAAAGTACTTGGTGCCAGTTCAGAAAGCAGAATGTGTCATGAAGTGATGGATTTATTTCCCTGATCAATATAGCATTTACAGTTGGATCACGTACAGGATGGGAATCCATCTTGCTGGTTTAATGAAATACGATTATATTTCATTATCTTGTGTATTTGTTCAGAGCAAATTTCCTGTATCTTGTTGATTTGATTGTAAAATGAAACACACTCTTGCGCACAATTGAGGTCCGCTTTGTTTGATGTACGCAAGTAGAACGTGAGCAGGGGCTTTTTAAAAATGTATTTTACAATCTGCTAAAGATAAAACAGTTACTGGAAATCTGAGATGTCTGTGTCTGAAAAGGTAATGTGTATTGAGCCTTAAAACTACTCATTTTACCATCACCATCATCACCACCACCACCCCCTCTTTTTTTTTTTTTTAATTCAACCCAAATTTCACTTAGAAGGGCTGGTATTATGTCAACCAGGTGATGCTTTTTCACAGTCTGAAAGTCAGAATTCACCTTTCCCTGGAGCTAGAGTGGGTTTTGTATTTCTGCATTACATGTTGGACAAATTCAGTGGCTACTATTAAATGAATTCTAGGACCTCTGTGTCTAATAGTTGTCAGCATTCCTTATTGTTGTAGGAGGGAATTTAATGCATGAACGCATGTTTTTAGAACTCATTACACATGGTTTTGTATGTGTGCTTGTTTTCTCTGAAACCAGCTAAATGTCAAATCAGAGAAATGCATTTATCCTGGGATGCCACAGTTGGTTTAACCCAACTGAACTGTAGTTTACTGCTGAAAGGGATAGGATCCAGAAGTGATCAGGTTGACCTGAATGAGCGCAAATACGTTGGGTTTGGGATTTTTTCAGGGTTAGCTTTTAGTGAACTGATTTGACTTTCCTGCGGTCATGCAATCAGTAGAGCTAATTCAAAGGAAGTGGTTGGGGAGGACAAGGCTGCTTCTTTCTGTCACAGCATCCTTTGAGCTCTGGTGAAGGGCTGTTTCCACGGTCAGCTGAAGGAGCCAGCACTAAGGGGATTTTGTTATTGTCTGTCCCAGAGAATTCACAAACAGTATTAGAACTTGTTGGCTTTCAACTTCAGAATATAGTGGAGATTTTTATTTTGTGGAAAGAAAATGCCATATTACCAATACCCACTGAAAAAATCTCTTAAACTTGCAGAAGCTTCAGGCCTTCAGCCCAACTAAGCCAAATGAGCCTTTCCCCAGAGCAAGTTAGCAGTCTTTGTCTAGGCGAGAAATAAAGGACCTTCTGTTCTCAAGGCTGTGTTGATCTTTTTGGCGTCTTCAGAGCCCTTCCTACCAAAATAACTTGCATGTTAGTAGGGACAGAAGATTGACTTATAACACAAAATTTGTTGGCTGAGCTGTGTATGTATGTAGCTATCTTGAGGTAGTTGCTGTCTAAGGAAAGTCAAACAGCTCACTTCTTTTTTTTTTTTTTTTTTAATGGTTTATGTTTTTTTTTTTTAGTTTGAGTGTGCAGTATACTGTATGTTCATAAATACATATTTAGGAATTTTTTCCCCACCAGAAATTATAATTTAAAGTTTGTTGCATTATGTTAATACACACCAAAAAAAAAAAGCAAAAGGGAAAAAGGTGAATTAGATCTGCTTCCAGTGTTCCAATTGAGTAAAATGCAAGTCAGATTTATTTTGGACCTATAACTTGAATTTTATTTCCTATTCACTAAAAATTTTAGGTGTCAGTTGTCAAACTGCATCTTTCTGAAGCAAATCTTCCACTCCCACAGATGAACAAGTCGTGCACAACCTGGCTTACTCCATTTTGTTCTCTGTTCATGAGAAGTAATACTTATATAATATTTCTTCAGATTTTTACTTATGAGCGGAAATGGTATTCTCGTAAGGACCTTGCCCGTCACCGTATCCATGGAGACCCAGATGACACCTCTCATCGTGGGCATCCCCTGTGTAAATTTTGTGACGAGCGTTATTTGGATAACGATGAGTTACTGAAACACCTAAGACGAGATCATTATTTTTGTCATTTCTGTGACTCCGATGGCGCTCAGGAATACTACAGGTTTGTGCAAGCAGTTTATTCCTCTTTCAATAGCTTAAATTTTGAGGGAAAATTTGCTCAGGTCTGCTTGGAATTTTGGGGAGAATAGTGCTCAAAGACAGATTGTGAGAATGTGAGCAGGTTGGCTGCAGTTTCTCTTCTTCCTCGAGCCAATAGCCAGAGTAATCACTTTCTGTCTAGTTCATGTTTTAAAGCTCTCTTCATTAATGTTAAACGTAAAGTTACATTTTGCAGCATGGCAGCAGCTGTCTGCAGCTGTCTGGTGTGTTAGCTCTAATGTTCCAGAATTCGTGTGCAGAGCAGGTAGAGGCAAATGCTCTTTTATGAACCCCATGTCTCACATACAGATGGATTGATGACATGGGCCAGTAGATTTAGTTTAACACCTGGGATCGTGCATCAAGGTCTATGTTGACGGTGCACAAGTGGTGTCAGCTGGAAAACTTGCTGGGGGAAAAGAAAGAATCAACCATCTAGGTTTGTCTTTGCTTCATCTTGTAGGAGTAGCCAGATACCATTAGTAAAATGTATCGGGAAGGTTGCATCTCAGCCTCTGTTCTCTTTCCAGCGATTACGAATACCTTCGTGAACACTTCCGTGAAAAGCACTTCCTTTGTGAAGAGGGACGGTGCAGCACGGAACAGTTTACCCACGCTTTCCGCACAGAAATAGATTACAAAGCACACAAAACAGCCTACCACAGCAAGAACAGGGCAGAAGCCAGGCAGAACCGGCAGATAGACCTTCAGTTCACCTACGCTCCCAGGCACCAGAGGAGGAACGAGGGTAAGCGGGGCCTGGGGGGGGAGGTGGACAGGAACACGTTCATTCTTACTGCTTTGAGGGTTTTCAAGAAGAATGTTTCCTAGCCAGGAAGAAATTCTTTACAAGGAGGGTGGGCAAGCCCTGGGGCAGGACCCAGAGAGGTTGTAGAGTTTATCCCTGAAGATAACCAGAACTTGACCGGACAGGGCCCTGGGCAACCTGATGTGGTTTCAGAGTTGGCCTTGCTTTGAGCAAGGGGATGGAGCGGGTGACATCAGAGGTCTCTTCCTACCTCAATTGTTTTACAATTTTTTTCCCCCATGTATGGATTTAATGATGATAACATAATTTTAGGAGAATTGCTGACTTTGAATTTGTAATTACGTGAATGACTTCTCCTACAGTTAATACAAAGTGGTGATGAACATGGAGCTTGAGACCAGAATAGCATATCCACTTAGGAGGGCAGGGATCAACATACGTGTGAACTTTTTCTTCTGCGTGGAACTGTATGTAGAGAGGTCTCTGCATAAAACCAAAACTACTCAAAACTCACACCAGAGGTTACGATACAGGGAATCCATATGCTTCAAAATGTATTTTAATGGAGCAATTCTGCAGGTTATATAGCCTACTTAATCATCATAAAGAAATCGAGATAGATTTGTTTGTACTAGTATATTTTTTGCTTCTTTCAGATTAGAGAAATAACTTTGAGTGTGACCCACCATCTCTCCTGTTTAGGTGTTATAGGTGGAGAGGACTATGAAGAAGTTGACAGGTACAACAGGCAAGGGAGGTCGGGCAGGTTGGGCAGCCGAGGAAGTCAGCAAAACAGAAGAGGCAGCTGGAGATACAAGAGGTGAGTAGCACAACATTTTGTGGATTTTTATTGCTGCTTAGTGTTTTTTTTTTTACTTAATGATGTTTTTGTAGACCATTAGGAAGGAAGTGGTTACAAAGTTTGGAAGCCTCCATAGCGAATCCTTAGTTGAGAGTAGAACTGGCTTTTCAGTCTAGGCCTGCGTGCTGACTGCATGCTTGGTCAAAGTGAAATTGTTTTGTGTGTGAGGTTTCAGCTCTCTGGACTTGACACAGGAAGCAATGAATGTAATCCTCAATTTGTGGGTAAAATAAACTCAGAATCCTAAATTAATTTCAGCAACTGTTTTTATGCTAGCTTTTCTAAATAGGATTTTCTGCAGTAAGTGTTTGCAGGTTTAATGGACTTTTTGGTCTGGGTACTCATGAAGTTCCTATTCTAAGGACCATGCTTTTCATTGAACTAACAGATCTCTGGGTGGCCAGACTGAGTGCTTTGGAAAAAGAAGAGGGTTAAGTATTGAAATGAAATTTTGCATTTATATGTCTCTTCATCCACACAAGACCCGAGTGCTTTATACATACTGCACATCTATTTTTCTTCTTTTTCTCGCTGGACAGTCAGCTGGTTCATTACTGGTGATTTCACTGGGGGAAAAAGTCCATCTCTAAACACTTGTACGTTGGTGTCGCATGTGGATCGTGCATGTGTTGAGAGCTCATGACAAACCATGTTCCAAAGAATTCCTGTGGCCTACAAGTATGATATCATAAGTTTGAAAAGGGATGGGAGAGACATGTGTCCCCATGCATCCTTGGTACTGCTTCTCCCAGTTCACCCCAGTTTCCTGTGGCCTGGGTTGTTACTACCATGTGTAGAACTCGCGGACCCAGGGGGTGGATGTTGCCTGTCCCACCAGCCAGCGCAGGTTGTCCTCAAGTGGTGGGTTGGGTGCAACCTTCTCAGCAGGTGGCAGCACGAGATCGGGGACGGGCATCGGAGCTGGCACTGGAGAGCTGAGACAAAGCTGCTGGGTAATCCTTAGTGTTTGACCAAGAAAATGTGCCCTGTCCTACAGGGAGGAAGAAGACAGAGACGTTGCGGCAGCAGTTAGGGCATCTATGGCAGCTAAACGGCAAGAAGAGAAAAAACGGGTAGAAGACAAAGAGGAGAGCAGTAGTAGAGGTAAAAAGGAGGACTTGAGGGATTCTGAAGGGCTCAGCTCCAAACGTGTGCCAAAGTCATCCGGTGATGCTGCAGGTGAGTGTTGAACATGTTCTGTGGCGGCAGGGAGGTGTGATGGCTGTGGAGATGGGCCTGGCACAAGTGGGAATGGTTGTGCCTCGTTCTCCAAAGCTGGTGGATGTGGATAGAGCTGGGCTCTTAAGCCAGCAACACGGATTTGCAGTGGAACGTGTCCAAGGGGACTGGGACTCTTGCAGCAGGTTCTACTTGAAGCAGAGCTGGGTAGAAATCCCCGATGCAATTAATGTATAAAAGTATGGTGTGATGTTCCATCTAAATCAATATAATCTGAGAATGTGCCATTTCCTACCCTGGCATGCCAGAACTGATTTATTGTGATGCTTGCGCTGCGTTTCCCCTTTTCTGAGAACAAGTTATTCCCAGTTCATAACTGGTGAAAGCAGACCTTTAACTGTTTTGTTCCAGGTCCAGTTTGGAGCAAATAAATATGATGCAGTGGTGTTTTGGTGTTACTGTTGCTCCAAATCCATTTTCCACCGTTTTCTGCTCCTACAACAGGATTTCCACTTAAAGATTATACGCTCTCATTATGAACTGAACTGCTGAGAGTTCCGTTTGGTTAACGGGTATGGCTCATTTGGGGATGACAGCCAAGGTTCTCTCCCCCAGCTGCCTGCCCAGCTTTTGCTGCATGTGTGTTGGAGCTGTTACCAATCTGTCCTTGTGCAGCCCACAGCAGAGGGTTTGGGTTAAGGCAAATCTAAATTAGGAATGAGTTATGTTTTGATGTAAAATGACCGCCCAGGAATTAATTGCTGAGCAGCTCGGGCATCTGTGCAGCAGAGGTGTGATGGAGGGCTCAGAGGAGCAGCGTTCCGAACAGAAAGGCGTTGGTGTAGATCTGTGGGAGCACCCAGGCACTGGTGAAGACCCTGACCCTGTGAGGCAGTGGGTGCTAACCTCTGGTAGAAGCATGGAGCAGGCAGCTAGGGCAGTGGCATCTCCGTCTCTGGAGGGTTCCCTCCAAAATGCTTGTCAGCCAGTGTTTTGCTCATGTTAAGTATCATGAATTTCCCGTATGCTCCAGCCAGTACGCAGTGACATAATGGTGAATGCAGTTAATTGAAGGAAAGAGTGATGCATGGATTTAAATAGTCCTTTTGGAATGTCACAGTTAATGACATCATCAGCTGCTGAAAATAGAACTTGTTAATGCTGCTGTCATGTTCATTGATAGCTTCCACTCTGAAATGAATGGATTTTAGCTGAAAACATTTCTTTGCTCTTTTTGTCAATACTCCAAAAGAAGCAGCTGCTAATGGTGCTTTGAGCCAAGATGACTTTCCAGCAATTGGTTCAGCAGTGGGACCTCTACAAGGGTAAGTTTGTGCAAGGCTGCAGCAGTGAGAAAGCAGATTTAGAAACTTTACTTATGTTCTACATTTCTGGAGAAAATAATTTTACAGATCACTGAGAACTACAAACGCTTCCCCCCTTCCCTGGTCCCCTTCTGCTTTGAGCTGTTTCTGTGCTTGTCACCTGCATGAACAGCCTTGATAGTTGCTTCATTTCATGGCTTGATCTTTTGGTGGTGCACTGTCAGGGAAATTCTCAGTATTCTCCATTCCAGCCATTTTTAACTCGATAGTTTATCTTGAAGGAGATGTATATTGTGAGGTTTAAAATTCTTCACCATCTGAAAGGGGTGATGATGAGAAGAGCGGCTTTGTAGGATGCGGCAGCTTGAGCACACCTGTGTCGTCAGCTCAGGGTCAAGGTGGGGTGTGCTGAGAGCATGGCCGGGCTGGGGTGACTTCCTCGAGCAGAGCCAGACACCGGTTACAAGCCCGAGTGCGTTTGCATTCCGTTAACGTGTCCCTTGTGCCACCCCCAGTGATAGTTCGAGGACGAGTGCAGATAGGAGCAGAGCTCGTTCTGCCTGTTGGAGTTGTGGTGCCTCTGCAGCACCGGTGTAATGGGTTGTGCTTCTCCTTCCTCACAGCTCTGCCCAGCTATCGGCAGTTAAGCTTAAAGAAGAAGATTTCCCAAGCTTGTCATCCTCTGCAGCACCCACCATCTCTTCTGGGATGTCTTTGACTTATACAGCAACTGCAAAGAAAACGGCTTTTCAAGAGGAGGATTTTCCAGCTCTGGTGTCCAAAATGAGGCCTAACAATAAAACAGTAACTAACATCACGTCTGCATGGAACAATGGTTCCAGTAAAAATGTGGTCAAAGCCATTAGCAACCCCTGTGTAAACCAGATAACCAAAAAACCATCCTCCTTGAGCAGCACTAAAGGAAGTAAGAAGAGCAATAAACTCTCTCAGTCAGATGATGAAGATGGCAGCGGTGGCTTGACAACCCAGGAGATCAGAAACACGCCAACAATGTTCGATGTATCGTCCTTGCTGGCAGCTTCTACCTCACAAACTTTTACGAAAGTGAGCAAGAAAAAGAAGATGGGGGTTGAGAAGCAGAGACCGTTGTCCCCACACCCATTACAGGAGACGTCATTTCCCAGGACGTCGGCGGAGAAGCTTCCGGAAGCGGAGCAGACATCGAACGCATCCTCTGCTCTTCACACCCCTGACAGATCTGCCACGGTCCTGAATGGCCATTTGGAAAAATCGTCAGTGGTCTGTAGTACACCCAAAGAGCCCCCTGGCCTTAAAAAGCCCACAGTGACTAAGAAATGCCCTTTACCTCAGGAAGACTTCCCAGCTCTTGGGAGCTCAGGATCTGCTCGAATGCCCCCGCCACCAGGTAAGTGCCACAGGGCACAGCCAGCTTTGCTCAGAGGTGGCTTTGAGTCATGTGGCAGGGGGATGAAATGTGTAAAACTGCCCCTCCTGGCTCTGAGGTGAGGAGCAGTTCTGCCACCCCGGGCTGGTTTAGGCTTTGAAGTTCCAAAAAGCAGTCTGGGTGATGCAGGTGGGCTCTGGAAGAAGCAGTGGCAACGCTGGGATCTCCGCAGGTGTCTGCTCCCTGAGGGTGGCTCATAGATGAGCAGCTGGGCTTTACCTGTCCTTGCTTTTATGATGAGTCAGGGCTGACACGTCTGTGCTTTTGTGTGCTTTAAGATGCAGTTTGGAAGCTCCTGCGGGCAGAGGGAATCTCTCTGTAGCTGTGACCTGTGCCCGCTGGTACTTGTCACTTGGCTTGATTGGTCACTTCTGTTGTGTCTGCGGAGATTTAATGCCTTTGCTTTTAGCAGCACTGTAATCTTGTAAAACTGGAGTAACATAGCAACAAACGTGACTTAGTGCCTTAATGAAAGTGCCATCGCGTCAGCAGATGCTTGTGTAGCTGTTCTGTGCTGCTCTGCAGATGCTGCTGGGTGGCGTGTGCTGGAACCTGCCATGCCTAGTGCTCTTGGGTCTGTGTTTCTGTTCACTTTAATAATGTCAAAGTGGTTTTCATCGTGCATTTGAGGGTTTTTTAAAAACTCTTTTCTATTGAAAAAGTAAACTAATAATTAAAGCACTTTGTAGAGTGTAACATCAGCTGCTATGAAGTGCTACTTGACCTGACTCTTAAGGCAGCAGATTTTCACCTCTCTAAATTTATTCTTTTTCCAGTATAGTGATGTCTGCACCACTGGCTCTTCTTAGTGCTTCTGGAGAGTATGTCAGACCACTGGTGTTAATTTTAGTTGGTGGTATGTGGGTGCCACAGATAAATGCTCTAACTTCTGCCTGTTCTCTGCTTTAATTTAGGCTTTAACACTGTGGTGCTATTAAAGAGTCCTCCTCCACCTCCGGGACTGTCGGTGCCTGTTAGTAAACCCCCTCCAGGTTTTGCTGTTATTCCATCCACCAGTATCTCTGAACCTGTCACTACATCTTTGAAAGAGTAAGTAAAAGCCCTTTGAATAGGGGATACTTGACACATTCCATCTCAGTTAAGACATAAGGGCTTCAAACAACAGGAAATACCCTGAGGGGATAGTTCTAAAGGGTCGGTTCCTGCTGGGGAGTCCCCTGACCCTCATGGGCTGGATTCAGGAGAGTTTTTGTAAAAGAAGCACAAGTGTTGTGTGGATGCAAGTCTGAGGAAGTGAAAACCTGTGTGGTGTGGCAGCTCAGACCTTTGTCTTTTATAGATTTATTTGGAAGTCGGCAACTTCAACGTATTTCTTAACCTTTCATTGGTTCTGTCTGAGTCCCAGAACTAAGGTGCTAAAGGACCTTTTCCTTGGTGATCTCTAAGTGCCTTCATTGTTCTGAGCTTTCCGGTAGCTGGTCTCTGGCTGGGGCCCTTCTGGGCTGGAGAGAAGAGTTTATGGGAAAAGGGGAGGGGAAAATTCGTGTAAGTTTAATGCAGAGACCTGTATTAACGTGTTTGGTTTTATTCATGGTGCAGTCTTTGTTGCTCACGTCTTACCAAGCTTAGCTTACAAAATGGTTAGTCAAGGCTGTGTTAAACTTGCGTTTTAAATATTCTGTCTGGGTAAAGCTGGAATCTGATCGAGTAATCCCCCAGGAGACATTTCATCGTGCTGTCAAGGTAGCCCCATGCTGCCCACAGTAAGTGCACGTGTAGTTGGGTGGAGAAGGGGCGTGTGTGTCCTCCGGTGGAGAACAGTTGTGTAACAGATTCCCTGGCATCTTTGTGTGACACAAAGCATGGTCAAAGTCACTTCTGGTCTTTCCAAATGCAGGTCAAAATCCTGTCATGGATCGTACTTGATACCTGAAAACTTTCAGCAAAGGAACATTCAGCTAATACAATCTATTAAAGAATTTCTTCAAAGCGATGAGTCCAAGTTCAATAAATTTAAAAGTCATTCTGGGCAGTTCAGACAGGTGAGTGGGCAGGAACCTTCCTCTCTGGGAGAGAGTGAATCCCAGTGGGATTTTTTTTTTACATAGATACTTTCTTCTAATTATTCCCATTCTCTTTTCACTGAAGGGTCTGATTTCTGCAGCACAGTATTACAAAAGTTGCCGAGAACTGCTGGGAGACAACTTCAAGAAAATTTTTAACGAGTTGTTGGTGTTGTTGCCGGACACAGTTAAGCAACAAGAACTGCTTTCTGCTCACAACGATTTCAGAATCAAAGAAAAACAAAGCTCAAACAAATCCAAAAAGAACAAAAAGAATGTTTGGCAGACGGACTCCAACTCTGATCTCGACTGCTATATCTGCCCAACGTGTAAGCAAGTACTGACTCAGCAGGACGTTGTCACCCATAAAGCTTTGCATATCGAGGATGAGGAGTTCCCGTCCTTACAGGCCATCAGCAGAATCATCAGTTAGCTTTCTCGAAGACCAATAAAACAATAAAAAGTCTCTCTCTCTCTGGATCTGCACTTTTTGGAATGAGGTTTGGCAGTGTCGCGTGGCTGAGCGCCGGTGCCAGCGGAGCGGTCGGGTCCCTCTTAGAGCCCTCTCAGTGCTGTTGGTCGAGGCCGGGCGAAGGGAGCCCCAGCCTGCGCTAACGAACACCCGAGCGGCCCCAGCGCCCCAGGGAGGCCGGAATGGCTGTGGGGGCAGGCAGGGCACCTTCCTCCTGTAACAGGCAATAGCTGAGAAAATCCTTTCTGATCTGAAGACTGAAAGGGGACACAATAGGGGAA
>NW_020799118.1:14228097-14253580 GCF_003259725.1 Athene cunicularia | reverse complement strand
ATTATGAATTGCTGAAATGAACGAAGCAAAAGTGACTTCCCTTATAATACTCTGATTTTTTTAAATTTTTTTTTTTTTTTTGGTGGTATTTCTGTGACCACAAAGATCACAGTAGTCAGGGCTACAAAGGTGCAGAAAAGATGCTACTCACTGGTGAGTAAGACCGTTACAGCTGTGTGTCTGTCAACATTGGGCTGCTCCTACAGCAAAATTCCTGTCTGAAAGCGGAATTAATTCTACTACTTGAAGAATTGGACTGATCTGTGCGATTATTTGAACGTGAGATTTGAAGTTGCCTCTGACCTTTTATGTAACGTGTTCCTTATAAAGAAACATTTTGTAGCACTGCATGTAGAATAACAACAGTAAGGCTTTACTTTCCGTAAAGCACACTTCACAGTAATTTTATTTAATGACTGCCATGTTTCTAACTTCTTGGGTGTATTAACGGTGGTAGCTCCAGCTGACAGCGTACTGGGACATTAAATGCTGCTGATCCCTGAGTGTGTTTCTCTGCAGTGCCTTTACGTGCGTTTCTCCAGTGGTCTGCCCTACCCAGGAGAGTCTGTTCAGACTCTGCGGAGCGTTCACAGCCGCTTCCCCTCCGAAGGGGCTTTGCTGGTGTTGCCCCGCAGCACTCAATCCCCCCTCGGGGGGGTGAGGGGAACCCTAATTGTTTGCAGTGACTCCCCGGCAGCAGCGGTGATGGGATGGAGGGACAAGAGTCCTCCCCTGGCTGGAGTTCAGCGTCTGGTTCTCTCCCATCCTGGCAGACCAGGTTTTGTTATTTTTAACGTGGGAATAAAGCTGACATTTAATTTATGTGAGTTTTAGTGAGAAAACACTGCTTTTATATAAGTATCATTTCTATGGAAATTGAGCTTGGGGTATTACTGACAAGCTAGCCCTTGGCTACAGAACCTTTTCCTTGCCTTACACTTTTTATTTTTGCTTGCTCTCAGGCTGCAAAGTGCTTTTGGTTTCTTTTCAAAGTCATTTAGACTCCTGAATACCTGACCGTGTTGTATTTGGCCCCAGGGCCAGGCTGCCCCCCTCTGAACCAGGGATGAGGGGAAGGATTATTTCCCCACACCAATCCCTGACAGGTACTGAGGCTCCCCTGGTCCCGCTTGGAGTGCAGCAGGCTGAGATTTGATTTGGGTCTGTAATGCCCAGGGGTAGCAAAACGCACGTTCTCTGCAGGAGGATCTTACGTCTTCCCTCGATTTTTCAGTTAATTTCTGTTAGCAGATATGTAGTTCCCAGCAGGCAGGTGCTGCTCTAAGTTTCCTCGAGGCGATAGATCTCTTTTGGCCTGATGCTGCAGTTTCCTTGTTCCTTGTGCTCATCTGATTCAATAAAGTATTACCAAATTTTTTTTCAGGCCGCTTCTATTCATTTTTTAACTCTTTATTGAAAATAAGTTGCAGTTGGTACACAGACACTGAAAATACATAATCACAGATTGTTCTCTCAAAAGATTTTTTTATATATATATAATATATACAAAAGTTGTAAACATTTTTAACATATTTCCGTACACAGCCCACTTTTACCACAATGCACATAAGGTTAGTGACAACTGCAACTCTTTGAAGCGGTCTGCTTATACAGAGGTATCTGCAAAAAAAACTTCCCTTTGCAAACCACATTTGGTATCAGTTTGATATTAAAACTCTTAAAGAATCTGAGGTTTAAATGCGTATTGCAACAAAATCCAGGCAGCTGAACAGGGGTTTCAAGTCAATACAGCAAAGGCTGTTTCTGAGCCTTGGGGGTGGGTGGGAGAGGGGCTCCTGGCCAGGGTGGAACCAGCCCCCTCTGGTCCCCTGACGCATTTTGGGAAAACAAAGGCTGAAGGGAAGTCTGCAAATTTATATATACAGTAGCTTTTATCAAGGGAAATACTAATTACATGAAAGGGAGGGTGGGACTTACTCATGAGCAGCCAGTGACCACAGTTGGATTCATTTGAAGTGACCTGGCTGTGGCGGGCAGAGCAAAGGCAGAGCCAGCTCTGTGCCCTTATTTGGGGGAGGTGGGAGAGAAGAGAGGGGTAGGAATTGCCCCTGGAAGGAGCTGCAGGTCGACAGAAATTGAAAAGAAAAAGCTACGGTTGTCACCGGCTGTTGTAGCATGAACTAAGGGGAAATGTCCTACATGTCAGGCAGAACAGCCAGTGACATCCCAACTGCATGTAGATGTGATTTTGCTTGGCGTGGGGGGGGGGATGGTGCTCAAGCTGTGGGGGCTACAGAAGCGTGTTAACAGAGGGAGACTGTTTACTAAGTCTCAGTTAAGCAAAACTTCCACCTCGCTAATAGCTTAAAATGTTGGGAAAAAGATGCCAATTCTTTGAAATCTTTTAATATGCTTAAAATAAATACACAGAACTCATAATGCGGTTAACTTCAGTGCTGAGACGTGTCTGTGTTGTCACAACTGAACCTCCTGGAGCAAGGTGATTTGGCAGAAAACGCCTCCAGGAAAGGTACAGGATTGTGTGAATTCTATTCTTTGTGCCCAATTTCCGTGCTAACACTACGCAGAAGCTTGTGGCGTGCTACCTGGGAGCAGCACAATCCTGCCCTCGAGCTCGCCGCTGGGCTTCTGAGCTCTGGGGGGAGAACAGGAGCTCTACAAACAGCTTGGGAGGAATTGGGGGGGGCCACAGCATGACCCTGGCACCTGTTTGGGACGTTTGGGCACAAGGAAAAGCTGCGAGTGCTACTGTACCGAACGGACCAGGAGGAAAAAAGTGGGAGAAAGAAGTATGAAGGCTGATGTTACGCATACTTGAACCCCAAATAATAAACTAGTTATTACACCGACGGAGCTAATTCTCTAACCATAAGCCCGTAAGGTTACACGTGGTTACAGCCCACACCTGCACACACTAGTCTGCCTGACGAGTCACGGACACGCCGATGTGATACAACAGTCACGGCACTGCGGACACCGAGCGGCTAGCGGGGACGCTGCGGGGGCTTGCAAAGAGGAGTCTGGGCACGGGGCAGGCATGGGGCCGGCATCTCGCCCTGCCTCTGAGCACGTTTTTCATTCAGCAGGGCCTCGGTGGGTGCTGCTGTGGGGCTGGGGAGCTACGTGGGCCTTTGGCAACGGCCTCGCCGACAAACCAGAAAATGTTTTTTGTCAAGGTGGGCACTCTTTCTAAGGAGTGAGGTGTCATGGTACCACGTTAATTACGGCTTGTCCTGTCCTCCCTGGCTGATGCAGCCTCGGCAAGGCGACTACGTGCATAAACCCACCACTAGTGCCCGGAGAAAAATCCACCAGTTGGGGGCTGCCTGCTTGTATGTGCTGCCTGTCCCTGCCTGCAGTGCCAGCTGCGACCCGACCCCCGTGCTGCCCCACGGGGACGTCCTCACTCTTGCCTATGGGGACTGACCTTGTCGGTGGCAGCAGGAGCAGGGTTAAGCCTCCTTGAGGTGCCTGTTGTGGCTGGACACGTTATTCCTGGCTCTGGTTTAATCAAGGAGCAGCTGTTCTGCCTTCCTGCTGCCAGGAAGCCTCTTGGGCACCCAAGCCCCTTCCTCCTCCTCCTCTCCTGCCCAGCAAAAGGCAGCCAGGTCCTCGCATGCTCACCGTGCCAACTGCAAGTTAATGGTTAAGACTGACTTTTGGGGAGCTGGAAGAAGCTGCTGACCTCAAGAAGAACAACGGTGCCTCGGCCGGGGACTGGAGTCGTGCTGAAGTCGTCCCTGTTTCACCGTTGCTGGTCTGAAGGTCAGTCCGGGGGTGAGAGCGTGAGTGGGGAGTGAGTGAGTGGGGTGTGAGTGGGGTGTGCATCCCCTCTGCATCCCACCACTGGCGGGTGGGAGGGCGGGGAGGAAAGAAAGGCAATGCAGGCCTTGGTGCGTACATTCAGATGTTGTAATATTCAGCATGGTTACACCAGGGGTCAGGACACGTCCCGCAGTCAGACAGAGCTTTAGTTCTTTACGGTTACAAGGAAACTCTGGAACAGTTATATAGTTAGAAAAAATACAATGTACTGAACAAACATTATCTCACATACAATCAATTTAAACATTTAAATTGATTATAATTTTGCTAAAATATTAACACAAGTACTGTTTGTGCTGCTAAAATTTCAGTGTTCCCTCTAAGGAAAATATTGCTACAGTTCTACCGTATCCTGTATTAAAATCCTTTGCTTTTTTTTTTTATTTTTAACCCAGCAAGACTCTAGAAAAATCGCAAGGGTCCCCTAATTAAGTTAGGCTTATACCATACTGGGGTTTGGGTGTCCCTGGCCTGCTTAATGCAAGGATGACTCGCTGCTCAGCAAGCCCTGCTGGCACGAGCCACCAGCAGATGCCCCTGGGCCACCTCTTCCTTGCTCCTTGCATTAGCCAAGCAAGTGACACCTCTGATAGAGCAGCGCAGCATCCTCCTGGCCCTGCTCCTGCCTCCCTCACCACGGGCGTTGGGGCTGAGCACTCCGTTCCCCGCAAGTGTTTGAACCTCAAAGCGGGTGTGCAGGTGCCCCGAGGGAGACACACCTGAGGGGACAGCCCACAGTGGCACCGCATGCGGCCACGTCGTGTGGGGAGGCTGCAGCAGGGCGGGAGAAGTGGCCAAATTGGGAAATGCTGCCTGAAAATTCCCGGCACAGCTCGAGCAGGAGGAGCTCAGTGCCAGCACCTTTGCTGCAAACACACATTTAACCCGGCCTGAATAGAAGGGGAGTCAAGTAATGCACTTTGTCACTGATAATGACTGCTCCTGATGAGATTTGCTGCTTATTAATTAATGCATTTATCTGCAATTCAGCAGCAGAAATGAGCTGTGTTAACGATGACAGAAAACTGCTGGATGTTTTTGCTACAAGGAGAGCCGGGGCAGTCCGGTAACTATTGCTTGTCACGAGGTCAGAAGGCAGCATGCAGCGTTTGCCAGCGTAAGCTGGCAAGGTGAAAGCCCAGCTCGCCGGGAGCCGGGAAAACCGGGGGCTTCTAAGGACGGAGCTCCACCGAGGTGGACGGAAATTCAAGTTTTAGCTCCTCTGCTTAGTCCTTAGTGACAAATAGCTCGGCTCACAGCCACTGCGCAGGCAGACAGGCGGGGAAAGCAGGCAGGTTGCTGACAAGGATCTACTGGATTTTGCACATTTAGTTGTTTTTGACAAGGCAGGAATTCTGCAGCTGAAAATCAAAAGTGAGCCCCTTTCCTGGGCGCTTTTCATTCACTCTCTTCTCCTGCTATTTCCAAACCCAGGGCCATGAGTCCCCACGTGAGGGGCTTCAATGGCCTGTAAAGTCTTTCCAATTCACCATCTGAATTCTCAGTTCTAGAGACCGCGGGGTAAAAAGTACGTTCACACCTGAGGTTCTGCTGCAGCTGATGACAGATGGCGGCTGCTCCCAGTATAAAAATACAAGTTCAATGCCACTCCTAATTGGCTTGGACTTTGAGTTGGAGACACCC
This sequence comes from Athene cunicularia, assembly GCF_003259725.1. Taxonomy (NCBI): domain Eukaryota; kingdom Metazoa; phylum Chordata; class Aves; order Strigiformes; family Strigidae; genus Athene; species Athene cunicularia. The sequence continues at coordinate 14,248,129 of NW_020799118.1, read as the reverse complement.
ACCCCTTTTGTTTTGGCAGCTCTGGGTTTGAGCATGAGTAAGTCGTCAGCGTTGCCAACCACAAATCATTTGTAAATTTGCAAACTTTCCCAGCCCCTTGGTGAAGAAGTGGAACTGCAACGCGCAGCATTTTCTGCTGATGAAAGGCTATTCCTAATTAGCAGCCAACTATTGCTGAACTGGTTTCCAGTTTCAAACAGTAACTTTTGACATCCTCAACCAGAACCCTGCTGAAGCGATGAAGCAATTTGGATATTCAACATAACCCCAACCCCTATGACCCCATGCCGCTTGCATCCTAAGCTACGTTGGAAACACTTGTCTGGATTTTTGTTTTTCTTTTTTTTGTACAGTAAATATATACAAATAAATGTAACACAGACACCACTTATTTCTTTGTGAATTTGGCACTTTCCATGGAACATGTACAGGAAAGCTCTGCAGCGGGAGCAGCACGGGTCCGATGGCCCCAGCACTGCCCACCCACCCTCGCCACCACGAGACCTGATTCTGTGTTAGCTCTGGAAGAACGTGATAAACAGCAACTCCTCAGCTACTGTGTTTTCTAACAGGAAAAGTTGTTCTGGGCTTTCCCAGGTGCTCAGCAGAGCCCAACACCTACTGCCCGGTGTCAAGCCTCAGAGAGGGCATTTTATCATCTTTCGCCACGTGTAGGTGATGTGGTAGCAACCTTCCTTCCTTCTGACTTAGAGGGAACACTGCTTTTATAAAACCCTTGGACAGGTAAGACAAGAACCAATACCACTGTACAGAATTCACTGCACAACTAGCTAATAGTAAGGAACCCAGCACTGACTTGCCACATTAAGGAAATGGGACTGAATACATTTGCAATCAACCGGTTAAGTGTACTGCACCGCAGGACTCGGTCTCTCGGTACGTGGCCCACGCCCCTCAGTACGCTGGCACTTGGTAACCTTTCGGGTTGGTGTCTAAGGTCTCGGTGAAGGGGGGGCTCTGGTAGGTCTCTGTGCTCTCGATGCCGCTGCCGGTGGGGTAGCCGGGATACGCCGCGCTGGGGTCGGCAGCGAACTGGTCGGTGGCAAAGAGCGACATGTCTGTCCCCAGGCGGTATCTCTGCAGCGCCTTCACTGCCAGCACGACCTGCCGCGGGGCGGAGGAAGATTGGGGGGGGATGGCAACGCCCCGGCCAGGACCCCACATCTCCCCAGGACTCCACGTCTCCCGTGACCCCACATCCCCCCAAAACCCCAGGACCCCCCGCACCCTGCATCCCCGCAGGACCCCACATCTTCCCAGGACACCACATATCCCCAAAACTCCACATCCCCCATGATCCCCCATCCCTCAGGACTCCACATCCCCCCAGGACCCCACATCACCCCAGAACCCCAGAACCCCCCAGGACCCTGCATCTCAGGATGCCACATCTCCTCAGGACCCCCCGTCCCCCCAGCTCACTTCAAAGCACTGAGCACTCTGCAGCCCGCCCCGGGCAGCTGCTGGCCCCACTCCCTTCTAGCCAAGAGCTAAACCAACCCCAAATCACAAGCCCTAATGCTAGAGAAGCCATTTCTATGTGACAGGTTGACTCCCAAAGCTCTGCCTGGGGTGGGGATCACACCCTGGGCTCGGAGTCCCTGGCTGCGTGGATTTGGCACCACTGGCACCAATAAACCCATCTGCTGCGGGGAGGGAAAGCTGCCAAGCCCTGAGCCGGCAAAATAGGTCAGTTCTGCTGAGACTCCTTCACCCTCTTCCAGGTTGCCAGTATTGAGGTCGCAAACTGTGGGAAATGCGGGTGGCAGAGCTGCGAGCGCACCACGCTCACTCTTATTTCAGGAAGTTTCATTAACAATTCAATTAGTTTATAAATGACAGGCTTGGGGTGGTGGTGGGGAAAACCACCCACAGACATGGAGAACCCGCTGAGGCTCGTGCTGGTGGGGCTGGTGTTGGTTGTGTACCACATATCGATCCCATGGAGCAGCTGGGTTGTTAATGGGACCAGTGGAGGGGCTACTGGTGTGTCCGCACATCCCAGGCATCCTCTGTGCCAGCGGCAGGGCACTGGGTCCCTGCTGCTGCTGGGACTGGGGGGGAGCATCCCACCCACTGCCCTTCCCCAATGGCTGCACTGAATGGGCAGCCGGAAAACAGGCGGTGGAGAGGAGCTGCGGGGGAGCTGGGATTAAAAGAGATTTATTTGGATAATAATAGAGCAGGGAGCAGTTAAACTGGTGAGTAACTGGAGCCAGGCCTGCTGCTGGGGCGCCTCAGAATGGCTTTTGCCCCAGTTCTTTTAAGGCAATATGGCATTAGTGCACATCTCAGGTGCTCTCTGACCATAAAAAGCTCTTAGAGGGGTGGTGGTGGTGACCCAGGGGCCATCCCTGCTCCTCCACATGCAGCCTCCAGAGCAGGAGCCGCCCGAGCAGCACAGACACCCCCAGGTACATGTGGGGTCCAGCAGCTGCGGACAAGGGGCCCCATGGGTTTCACACAGCCCTGGCAGACATACCTCTGCCACTGTGGGGCCCCGGGGATACACAGAGCCTAAAAGTGGGAGCAAAAAAGGGTTTCTGCAAGACCCTGCCTCCAGGGTGGGCAGCAGAGGAACCAGCCTGGCTTCCCCCGAGGGTGAGCTGATGAGCCCGAGAGCTCCTAGAATCTCTCTGCCATGCCGTGAGACCAGCTCATTGCAGTGATCTGCTGCTGGGGACTCATTTGCTTCCAACCAAGCCTCTCCCGGGGCTCTGACGAGGCCCTGAAATGAGGGCAGCTCATGGCTGGCAACACATTTTCAATGCCAATGCAACTTTCCAGCTGCAGAAGGGGAAGTCTGGAATTCCCCAGTGAGAGGGGAATGAGCTGATGCTTCCTGAGTAAGAAACAACAAGTTTCACCTCTATTTGGAGGGACTGCAGGTTTCCCCAGTACAGCCCCTTATTGCCTACCAGGATTCACTTCTCCAAACCATGATCCCGATTCCTCCTCCCAGCTCAGCATTGAGCTCACAGCAGGTTTCATTTCTCCTCTCCCCACCTTAGCTCTGAAGCTGAACTCACCCAGACAATGATGGAGAAGAAAGAAAAGGTGATTGCTGCCCGGGCAGCGTCTGCTCCTTGCGAAACACCTTTGCTCATCTTCGTCCGTTGCCACTGGTTTGCTAGGAAGCAGAAGGCTACAAACCACAGGAAGGACAAGAAACCTGAAAGAGAACAGAGCTGGTCAGTGCTTTAGCTGCCCACCACCTCCTCAACAAACCCCTTTGTTGATGCACAAACATGCGGTCGTCAAGATTTTGAAATAGCAACTATGATCTTGGGTGCCTCGGCCTGTGTCGTGGCCCAAGCAGAGCTGTTTTAAAGAGGCTGATTCGCAATTGCCAAAAAAACAGGGATAGAAGGAACCTTGAGGGGTCACTCTGTGTGTTGCCTGCCTGAAGTTCAGCTCACTTGCACCTCAGCCTGATCTCAAAACCCTACAGGGACAGCACACCCTCACAGTCTGGGATTTCAGCACGCTTGCAGGCGCTATCTGCTCAGTTCCAGCACTCCAGTGTGTCGAGCCACCGTCCCCTCTGCTGCCTGGACACCACCAGCTCTTAAAGACTTCAGACTGGATACTGCAAACCTCACCCAGGATGAAGCCTGTGCCCCTGGGAGCAGCACCAGGCTGCTTGGCTGACGCAGGAGAAATCTTTACAGTTGTTCTGCGACGGGCTCTGCCTTGGTCCAAGGACACAGCTCAAGAGCTTAAAAAAAGGCAAGGAACAACCACCCAGGAATATGGACATGCTGATATTAACACCTGCTCTGAACACAAGTGACCCTGGGACATCAGTGCATCCCATGAGTGCAGCTCATCGTGCGCCGTGCCCGGGGCAGGGCCGTGGCTGCCCACGGAGCTTCACATGAGAGCGCTCCGCTCATCCCTGCTGCCCTCCTGTTTTCAGACTCTCTGGGCTCTGCAGGATTGAGCAAAAACACTCTGGTGATTATTCCTTCCTGGAACCAAATCTGGTTGAGCAAGATAGGGCTGCAGCTCCCCTAATTCAATCACCAGCCAACAGCACTGCCTGATGCCAAGGAACCAGAAAATAGTCAAGAAGCAAGCCCCAAGCATACAGTATAAGGAGCAGTCATGTTTTCTAGCGCTGGGAAGAGGAGCTGCACAACCTGGAGCCTTCCATGATGCTGTTTTAAGGGTCTCCAGCTTTTCTGAGCATCCCCAGCACAAAGATTCTGGGTGTCAATGCAGGTGTGGACGCCGGGCACTGGCAGGCGCTACCCAGCACCTTCCCAAGGATCGTTAGACATCGGTATGAGCAGCCACACTGCCAGTCCCACGGGCAGCTGGCTGCAAAGCACAGTCTGACTGCAGGGAGAGGAAAGAAGCTCCCTTTATTTCCCTTTGTCTCACCAGTTGTTGCTAAGGATGATATAAAATGCATGTGTGCATCCACATCCAGTGTGAGATTTGCAGGGCTCATCGCACACCTCACCTTTAATTCAGAATTTGCTCCTAAACGCAGTTTAAGAAGACACACTCCTCATCTTCACTTGCATGACTAGGCCTGGGGCTTCTTGGCCAACGATGTTTTCATCAGCCTGGCCATGCTTGAGCCCTTGAACTGCCCTCACAGGAACACAACCTCCAGCCAGAATCATTCAGGCTTTCCTTTTCCAAATTACAGACTAATACAATACCTCCTTTTTGCTGAATACAGCTAATGCCTATCACCAAAACTGTCCCAAATACATTTTCATTTCCCCTTAGAATGACCCCTTGTCACCAGTGTTAAACAAGACCTTTGAGGCTTATTCCTCAAAGGTCATCTTCAGGGACAGAGATACTTTCTAGTTCCCCAGCTCTGTTATAACGGGGTGTCACCAGCAGCTGGCCCCAGTTAGGGGAAGCAGATCTACCCCCCAAAATGTGGATGCAGGAGTAAGAGTGCCCAAGAGACGGCATCAAATGACCAGTATGTGGTGGGTAATAGTCCCCAGTGCAGGAGATGCTCAACCACATCTCCAGATGCTGCAGCACTGCTCCCGGGTATTTGGGGAGCACTGCCCTCCCGTGCTTGAGGAACAAGCCTCAGTTAGGAGTTTCTTGCTCAAAAATGTGCTTTTTTGGAGACAGCAGTGTTCGGAAGCCAAAAAACACAGAGATGAAATGTAAGAGCAACAGGTTAATTCAGAGCTGCGCTGGGGGGAGCAGAGGGATGCTCAGGGACAAGCTCTGGGGCCATGCAGTGCTGACACCATGGGACACGGGGGCTCTCCAACAGGACCAGGCTGTGTTTTATAGGTTTATAGAGGGTGACCTGGTTTGGGAGGATCGTTTCTTTGTTTAACACTCGATCTAGTGCAGTTTGTCCTGGGCAGGACACCCACAGAGCACCAGTCCCAGCTGCAATACGGGGGCTGCCCACTGAGGCCCCATCTGTAGCTGGTGCCTTCAGAGGGTTTTCAAGAGTTAAAATGACATCATGCACATCTCCAAACCTCCACCGGCTGCACTGGGTATTGCAGCTACCACCTTCCTCTGCAACGCCCAGACATTGACCTTCCCAGTGCTAAAACTACTCACTGCTTCTCCAGAAATGTCTAACTGGGGTCACTTCTGCTGCCACCTGCACAGACTTCCTGGAGGTTTTGTGACACAAAGACAAGCTTTTCCCCTCCATATCCAGCCCTGCCTGGATCTCTGAGAAGAAAAAGGATTCCCTTCAGTGCCCTGGGGAAGCGGGAAGGCAGGTACTGCTGCCAACAAGGGAGAGGGGTCAGCCATGGGGAGAATCTCCAGAAACACCAGCCCGGTGTTGTTCCAAGCTTGGAGGACTGACACACGCCTGTGCATGAGATCAGACCTCCCAGGGAGCTCTCTGGGAACTATTTTTGTTTCTGCACCAACGCTTATTTTCATTTGTGGTCATGTTCACCTTCTGCTAGCACTCCTTCGAGATGAGACTTCACACCCGACAACATGAATCAGAGGTGCAGGATTGCAGGTGACTCCCCTCGCCCCGGGTACCTCACGGAGAACACGGCTCTGCCCTCACCCAGCACCCACACAGTCCCGGTCCCATGTGTATTCGCAACATCAGGTGTAACTGGGTGTTTTGGAGGTGTCTTGTTACTCACGAATTTTAAAACCCCAAGAATTGGGCTGAGCTGCCCAATTGTGCCAGCATGTGCCAGCCTCAGCTCTGGCTGAAAACAGGCACAGTAGCAGCTCTGCACCCTCCAACACCTTGGGGAAAAGGAGGATGCTGAAGAGCACCACAAGAGCCTGTAGATAATTATCGTTTTAGGATCTGCAGACAACAGAGGGCAAACACCAGGAAAGATGTGTTACAGCCATAATTACAGCCTGGTCCCAAGCAAGTGCGTGTCTACAAGAGCAGCTGTAAGAGCAGATGGAAGAGAAAACCGCAAATGCCGTTTACACAGCGTGGTGGCCCTGCCTGCACCCCTGCCTGCGCCCCTGCCTGTGCCCCAGCACTACCTCCCAGCCAGCTCGGTGGCTCTGAGCTGCCACTGATCCGATGCACAAGTCCTCTTTCCTTCAAGCAAAAGAAAGTGGGGGTTAATGCTTTCATTAACTCCCCCCACAGCCTCCATAGACAGCAACTGCCAGTTGACATCTGCTTCGCTGCCAGCCGGCACCAGGCTCCTGGGTGACCTGGGCAAAGGGCCAGAAACAATCCGATTTTCCCACCCCTCCCAACTGCCTGGTTTGCAATGCTCCCTCGTACCCCAGCATGTTCCTCAGCCTGTTCTTTCCCAGATGCATTATCAGCTTTTATATCAAGCAATAATGCAGAGATCACATATGGAGGGAAAGGATGAAACAGTTGCAAGGAAGCAGGAGGAAATCAAGCATCCCATCCTTGGTGGGGTGGGAATAGGAAGGGGAGAGAGTGAGAGGGTCCCACAGGGGAAGTCTCCAGGGATTATTAACGTGGATATAGTTAAACAAGGCAGATTACACGGGTCAACTCTGCCTCTGGGCAGACTGGGTGCCCAAGGCTGCCGGGAGCAGCACAGAGGGGTACGGCGGGCTGCGATCTCTGCAGCTGCGGAGGCTTCACAAGACCCTGCACTTCATCTCTGCTGCAGGATCTGCTCGTATCGACACTTCTTTGGGGAGCAACTGACTGCCAGGCATTGCCATGTGAGTGGGTGTATGGGCTGTGGCAGTTGGGCTGCAAGAAAGGTTTGGGGCAGTCGTAATTTTAGAAAAGTGAAGGCACAGCAATAGGAATGGGATAAGATACCCTCACCAATTCCTTCGGCCAGAGCCCAGGGACATGCACCCTCCGCTGGGAGCCAACAGGGCAACTGAACATCAGCAGTGCCACACCAAACCCAGGCTTGGAATGGGAAAAACAGCACTGGGTGGAGACGTGTTCATCTGTGACTGTGGACTTTGTTACAAGAGCCCCTGGATGTTTTTATCAGCACCAAGCTGGATTGCAGCACAGCATTTGCTTGGGTGCCCTGTGGGATGTGGTTCATGAAGTGGGAAAGCGGGGACTGTAAGAGAGCAGCAAGAAAGTTCAGGAGTTCCTGGAGGGGAGATGAACCAGGCAGTGAACAGAAGCAATGCCAGGCTGGAGGGGAGCTGGGATCTCTCTTTGCAGACCTCAAGAGGTGACAGTGTCAGTCACAGACTCGCACCCACATGATCTGCATATAAGTGATTTGTTTTACCAGCAAGAAAGCAGCTTGCCTGTTTTCTACCAAGAAGAAATGGCCTGAGGGAGCAGGATGTCTGCCCCGACACAGCCTGAAGGCACAACGAGCACACTCCTGGAGCCAGGGTGATCCCAGGGTAATAAAACGTCACCGCTGGCAGCACAGCTGTGTTGGGTGGATGTACCAGCGCAGACCTCTGGTGCAGCGCTGCAGCCTGTCCCCAGGGCTGAGCGCAACCTCTGCACAGCAGAGGCTCTGCAGGGCACAACCTGACTTCCCCAGCTCGCTGCTGAAGGCCGTGAACACGCCTGTGATGCATGACGAGAGCAAAACAGAAATGAGGCAGAGATTGAGAGTGGTGCCACTTCCCACAGGCCTGGCAGGGGAGAGGATGGCTGTTACGAGGTGGAAGCGGGGAGGATCGCAGCCTCGCACCACGACACGCAGCATCAGCCAGAAGATGGATGTGATGTTCCTCTTCTGCCTGAATCTAAGGGTTCAGGCACCGAGCCCCACAGAAGGGGCTGTAAATATCATCTAATGAGGGCTGGATGCTGGTACTCTAGCACCATGGGAATAAGCTTTCCAGCAAGGAGAGAAAACATCCTTAAAAACAAGCGAGTGCAGGGAGACGATGACAGATGTTTTCATTTGGAACCAAAGAGCCATCAGTGATGTTTGTGCTGGATAAATCACCTTCAGACTTTGCTTACCCAAGAGCCTGGAGACGGAGAACATCAGCTGTGGGCTCAGCCAGGCAGCTCTCACAGCAGCCAAGCAGGGGATGGCCTCTCCCAGTCAAGGCATCCTGCCCACTCGTGTTCGCACGGATCAGCCCAGGTCAAGGGGCTCAAAATGGTGCAGAAGATCCGTGCCAGCCCTTGGGAGCCCCAGACCCACCTCACAGCACAGCTCCAGGGGCAACAGGGGAATACAGTGGTGTGTGGAAGCGTGTTTCTGCTTTGTTCCAAAACACACATGCACAAAGTGAAAACAGACCCACATGTGTCGGATGAAACAGCATTTGCTTGAGCCAAAAACAGGAGATGTGGGAGGGTAAAACGCCCCATCTGGTCTGTGAGATGTGACCCTCAAGCCTCAATTTTCTGGGTGGCTTCACCGAACCCAGCTCAGCGAACGTCTCTGGTTGCAGAAGTGACACAGACGAGAGGGACACCCTCCTGTCCCCAAGTCACCACACACCGGCTTCCTCACTGCTGCCTTGGAGCTGATGGCTGGATGGCACAACCCACCTGCCACCCCCATTCTCCCCACCCGAGGCACGCAAGTTGTGCCACACCACAGGAGGAGAGGGGAAGACTCAAGCATGGAGCTGCTGGGACCTGCCCACAGAGCCAGCATTGTCCTTTGCAAGCACAGCAAAGCCAGAGACGTACCTGAAAAGCCGAGGTCCAGCAGGACGGCCCGTTTGCGGTCCTTCACACTGCTGATCTGCTGGAAGTAGAGGTCCACGACAAAGAAGAAGATACAGCCAAAGAAGGCAATGATGCCAATGGCAATGCCGTAGCTGCAGGCACTCTCATTCTCATTGAAGATACAGAGCAACTCAGGGTCATCACTGCCCTTGTTCACGTAGCACTCGTTCACGATGGAGCCAAACACCACAATGGAGAAGATCTGCAGGAGGAAGGAGAAAACATAACTTGCTGCTGTTTACATTTAACTGTTTTCCAACAGCAACATAATTGGATTCAATCCTGTCTTTGACTCCATGGCAACATGGCATTTGTGAGACAGATCCCGGCTCTCGCCTGGTTGGTGGCCCCAAGCAATGGGCTCGTGGATGGTACCTAGATCCTCCTCACAGCCTGTCTGCCTTTCAGTGGCTTGGTTTGCAGAGTATTTTAAGAGATGTTATTCTCCAGTCAGGCTAGGGAGGGAAAGAATAAATAGATGAGCCAGGTCTCTGCACAGTCTTTCTGCTCGTGCTGCTCTCCGCTGTCAGGCTGTGCTCGATAAACCCCCTTGTGTCACTGCAGAGCGGGGAGAAATGAAGTTAGAGAGGATAATTGAGTTGCTGAGCAGGCTGACCCAGGGAAGGACTGGATGCCTGGTGGAGGGGGACGGGACACGGCAGTGTGGGGAGGTAGGGAGCAGCTCACCTGGGCGCAGGGCAATTTTTCACCTGGCTTAGCAGGGGTTGAAGGATGCAGCATCTGCATCCATTATCCAGTGACCTGGCCCTTAGAGGGATAAAAGGGCAGGGGGGCTGCTGATGGCTGCCCAGGTCCCATTGCTGGGACCTGAGGAGGTTTCCTGTCCCTGAAGGCGGGGAAGGAGCTGGATGGCAGCACGTAGCAGCTGCCTAAATTAATACCATTCACAATGCTGCATGCTAAAGTAATTCCCTTATCCCTCTGACACCAAAAGCAGCAAGTGGAAACCACGGGACCAGCTGCATTACAATTGGCTCTGGAACCTGCTCCATTAGAGCCTAGAAAGTGCTGCACAAGCCGCTGTTTGGATTTCAAGGCTGCAAGCAGGGAGGGAAGCGAGGTGTGCAGACACCCCTCCATCAAGCTGTGAACCTCTGATCTCGTCCCTTGCTGCCAGCATGGGCTCCCCACATCCCTGCACGCCCCCCGCCCCGCCAGCTCGCAGGACACAGCTGGAGGCTGTGTATGCAGGCAAAGATAAGAGGCTTCTCCAGCACACCCCAGCGTGGCGGCTGCCCGGGAGCAGCTGGAGTCTCGGGGTATGGTGCAGGTCCTGTTCTGGACACCCCGCTACATCTTCTGCAGTAACAGCACAAGGCGAAGTGCCCGAGACCAAGATAGGCAACAGACAGAGGTGGCAGCCGAAGAGCCACATGATAAACCACAGCTGGTGGCTTTGCAAAGTGACCTGTGTCTCACGCTGATCCCCAGCCGTGGGCCACCTCCTACAGCCCTGTGCTCCCCAAGACACAGCATTAGCAGAGCTGGGTGAAACGGAGCAGAAGTTGCTATGAGAAACCATTCAGAAAGCTCTAACCACTCTTTAACATAGTATTGTGATAAGACATTTTCTCCCAAGCACTGGCCAAATGCCTCACTCCTTTCTGCTCCAAAGGATTTCATTCGGATTTCTATCCTTCAAACTCCTTTCAGTGCTGGGGTGAAACTGGGCCAGAGATTCTGCCTGAACCTACTTACCAATGCAAGTGTTCCATTAACAAACACGTCTCAGATTGTCTCCACTAAGTCTCCTCCAAATTGGAGAACAAAGAAATGGATCTGTGAAGCACTGAGCTACTAAAATGTGAAGGCATCAGTGAGGGATTTTTTTTTCTCTGTAGGGTGTCATCTGAAGCAAATGATGAGCAGAAGCAGAGTCTCTGGAGTACATCCTCCCTCAGGTGTGTAGGAGCTCCTGCAAGTAGCAACCCCAGCACCCCCCGCCTGGGACTTTGCCACCAGCTTCTCATGCTGATATCTGCAAGCACAGGATGGACGAGTAGGTTGCACCACGCTCGCTCCCACCTCCAGAAGCCCGCCAGCAGGACAACTACGGGCAGGGCTCATCTTTAAACCCTCTTAGCCAGGAGCTCTCCTAGCGACAGCAGACTCTTATGGCTTCTAGCACTTAAAATTCAGGCCATCAAAACACAGCTCCACGCTGGCTCCTTCCCCCCCATGGCTTAGTCAAGAGGACCATCATCTCCATCCCAGCAGAGGCGAGGACACATCCCTATCTATATGACAGGCATCAGGAGTGGGTTTCTGCCCAGGAAACGCTCCTCAGTCTCAGGAACTAGCCCGTTCTTGAAGGACACCCTCCTAGAAATGCGGGTCCTGTCCGTCATCCACCCCCAGCTCAGCTCAGCTCTGAGCACCAGCCACAAGCTTAACAGCAACCTGAGTGACCCGCTTGACTCTGCAACCTCTTCCTCACTTGGCGCCGTGCTAACGGAGCGCTCAGCTGTCACACCGCGACCGGCACATCATCATCATGCAAAGAACAAGAGGGCTGCATTGTAAGAAAGAAACAACAACAAACAGTAATAATAATTTTCCCAGTGCTTTGGCAGCAGCTGTAATATCAGCAGTTGTAAAAGTCTGTTCATAAATAATGCAAAATTGTTATTTACCATCAGAAATAACAGCAGCATTTATAAAACAGGCCCTGCAAGAAATAATGTGATTCTGGAAAACATGAATAATTGAGAACTTCTGATTCCATGGGATTATTTCTCCGGCAGGCCATTGAACTCATACTCCGCTTCTCTGATACGTGTTTTACTTAATCCTCCCAGGATTAACAACCTGGGCTACTTTTCTGTGTTTTCAGGTGCCATTTTCAGGGGGTGAGGGAGGGCTCCCATAAATACGATTAAGGAGGTTACAGGGCAGGGTGTCTGGCTGCCTGCACACAGGTTTGCACACCTGGGATGACCAGGGAGTGCTTCTGGATGGCCACAGATGGAAAAAAAAAAAAAAAAAGATGTTTCACCACTTAACTTCAAACTCCAGAGCGTTTTGTGAAACACAGCATTCTTCTTGCTGCCTGAGACCCCCTCGATGCAGCCAACATGGGACACGCGGCTTTTTCTCGGGAGGCCAAAATAGTAATGAAGTGCAAGCACACACATTTGATAGATTCACTCCAAACATCAGCGCTGGCTGAAATACTCCTGTCAAAACACGCTTTTCAGTCAAAACAAGTCTTTCCATGTTAAAAAAAAAAAAAAAAATGGTGCTGGTAAAACATTTTAATGAGAATAGATTTGGCGTTGTCTTTCTAAGGATAGATGAAAAACCAAACTTGAGAAAATGTGGGTAGATGGGGGAAAATAAAACCCCTACTATTTTTTAAAAGTTCATGCAAAACAAGCGCCATTTTCCAATCACCTCTACAAACCGCATTTGCTCAAACTTACAACTTACATCAGAGACTTGAAAGCCAAAATACAAGGTCAGATTTTCCACTGTGAGTGGGATTTTACAGGTCTGAGCAAGGCTGCGTGAATCCTGCTCTCTAGAGGTGCTCCTCCGACTCCCACCTCCTCCTGCCCGTCAGGTCGGTCCCCAACACCGCAGTCCCTGTGACCGGGCATGGCAGTGACAGCAGCCGGGGCCCAGTGCCAAGGCCTCTAGCACGCATCCATATCCCAGCCACCCTTCTAATGGGGCTCTTCCACATCTCACGGGCATTGTGAAGGAGCCTGAGCATTCACAGGATGCTTCGTTTTCCCGCTAAACAACCCAACACAACATGCAACACATTTTGCTCTCGCTGGGTGAACCAGTGCAAGACCTAGTAAGAAAACTGGATTATCTCCAGCCACCCCAGTATGAAATCACATCCCGCCTGCCAAAGCTTTCACAGAAATCTGCTTGCAGCTCGGGGTCTCCTGGCCAGCAGCCTGGCGTGCGGGTTGCCCAGCCTGGTGTCAGAGAGTGGCTGGGAGCCCCCGGCAGCCCCAGCAGCACAAAGCATTCCTGCTCCTCTCCACATTCAGCTGCAGGGAGGGATGGGAAGGAGAGCTGTCTTCTCCTTTCCATGAAGACTTGCACTTCAGCCACACAAAGGAGCTACTGTGCCTCAGTCACACACTGGGAGGGAGAACAACGCCCATCAGGGAGATGCACCAAGTGCTTGGACCCACAAGGACGCAGCTCAGCTGCTCATGCAAGTGCAAAAGGAGCTCGTGTTGCACCACACCAGAGAGAAGCCAGGGAGCTCACTTCTTAATGAAAGCCAACTGCCCAGTTTCCCGCAGTTTACAGCTTGCTTCTGAGCGAGAGGGGCCACCTCGCCAGGCCAACGAGCATTTCTCTAACACTGGACAAAGGGACAGGTCTCAGCAGTGATCGGTGACAGGGTCTGAGTACACAGGCCACAACGGACTCTGGAAAATGGCTGGTGCAAAGCCGAAAACAGAGGGGTTTTGAGTATCACCCTAAAAACCTGAGAGAGCACCCTCAGGATGCTGCTTACCCAAGGCTGGAGGCTGCATCTGGGCAGGAGCCTGCAGCTCCACAGTTGGCTTTCGTATCCAAAGTACCGGACGCAGCTGCACATCTCACCCACCTTCCTTGCTTGCTGCCCACCTCCCATTTTCCCCACTCGCCCTATTTTCAGCAAGACCTCTTGCCTTGCCCTCTTTGGCAATGGCTGTTAAGTGCAGGGGACCGTGACTGAGTGGCCGGTGCCCCGCGCTGGCAGATGCCCTGGAGGGGCTGTGCTGGAGGGGCTAGAAGGTGATGGCACACAGTGGGCAGGCTGCCGGCAGCATGGACACGCGGGCAGCCCTACAGCAGGAGACTGAGTAAAATCTCATTCTTTCCCAAAAAAATGCGAAGAGGGAGCCTGAGAGGGCAGGTTTCTTGCTCAGGCGCTCATGCCAGGGCTGCTGGACCTGCAGCTGCCATGAGTCCCTCGCAGGAACCCAGGGGACTGGGGCTGTCTGTGTGCCCCGCCATGAAGACACTATTTTAAGTGTGCATAAAGCTGGGAGACTTGTGGCTGCCTTCTCTGCACCAGATTTTTACCATCTGGAAGAAGGTGGCTGGCCAGGCTGCCTGGCTCAGTTCTGTAATTATACTTCGCAGATCTGCACCCCCTCCTGGGGCTTGAGATGGCTGGACCCCAGGACATGCACATTTTTTGTCCACGTTGCTTTCAGCCTTCTGGAGCCCAGGCACCTAAAATGTGCTTCAGGAGACCTCATGGTCTGAGCACAGCCATCACAAGGAAACAAAAAGCAAATAACGCAAGACAGCACAAGCTGAAAGCTTCACTGTGTGAACTGTCAGCCATTTTAAGGTGAGATGTTTCCACTGCTGATACGCTGTACTTGGATTTGGGACCTATAAAAAACATTACCAGAAGGTGTGGGGTTGTAGGAGACTGCAAAACCTTGTTTTGATTACACAGGCAAGCAACCATTAATGTCAACATCAAGGAAATTTAATGCATGAAGAAAAATAAGCCACTGTTGATTTGCTCTGCTGTAGCTCACAATCAATGGTGTTGGGCACAAACGGCACATACAGGGAGCTGGTACCAATGTCTGGGTGAGTCTTTGCCCCTCTAACACGAGCATCAGTGAGGCTGGTGCCACCCTGCTTGGCACCCTCCCATCCTCAAGCCACCACCCAGCAAGCGAAGGATGGACCACCAAATGAGAAGGGAAAACAACTAAGGTCAAATCAGCACAGGCCAAATCCTGCCTAGCACTGAGCGTTTTCAAAAGCCCCCGTTAAGCCCTTGTCTTGAGTCACACCTTGTGCAGATACTCCGCTCAAGGATGAGTTAGACCCTTGGCAGAGGGCCAGCCTCCTTCAACACCCACCAAGCTCAAATTCTGGGGGAATTGGGTCCTGGGTCCCTCTCCAGTTTATCTTTACAGTTGTCAGTCATGGGGAAGTTTCCAGTACAGATCTGCATAATTTATTGGAGGGTGTGAAGACTAAAGAACTACTTTAAGCACTGCCAGATCTCCCACAAGGACTGTGGATACGACCACAAAGGAAAGACCTGACGCAGTCTCTGGCACAGAAAGAGGCGGTATGATGTTGGCCATAATAGGTTTATGGACATGTCTACCAGGCTAATCAGCTTGGGAAGGATGCATATTGATGACCACATGACCGTTTTTTACTGAATTACTTTTTCTAGTGTGGCAAGAGATGCTGGCTGAAACACAGTGCCCATTCAAAGTTCCTAATCTAGTAATGCAATCTGAGCACATGGCAAGCCAGCAGTGTTTTGAACCAGGGATGACATTTAGCAGTGTTTTAAGCTCAGATGTAGAAAAACTTATGCATAATTCCATTATAAAAAATGTTAAAGTTCTGCCTTTAATCTACAGCCCACAGAAAGAGAGAATTAAGACGGAAATCTGGTGACCCTACTGAAAAGCAGCCAAGACCAGACAAAGTCCAGAGCAGCTAAGATCATGATAATGATTCTTATCATCACTGCAGGCTCCTTAAGTGCCAGAGCAGCCTTGCAGCTCTTCTCTGAAAGCCCCAAGTGCTCAAGAGTCAATGAAACCCCTGAAGGCCATGGAAGCTCTTCAGCTCTTGCAGCACCAGGGCTCCCACCTCATATTTCTCACTGATGTCTCCCAGGGTGGGCTCGGTGCTTGGCACGCCAAGTAGCCACCTCCATCTGTTTCTGCAGGATGCCTGGAGCATGTCTGCTCCAGCAAGGGAGCTTTCCAGGCTCCAACTCCAAGCCTTTACAAGAGCTGTGTGTTGTAGCCCTGCAAACCCAAACATACACCCCACAGCACCACAGACCAGCACTCCTGCAGCTTCACCCTGGGTGTGAAACCCCACAGAAATGCTCTGTCCTGAGGGTCCAGGGTAGTAACAACCCTGGAGCCATATTCTTCTTTGTTGGCTGCCTGGCTCTTCTGCTTGAGCTTGTTTTATGCAATAAAAATAAACATACCTTTTCCTATGAGTACAAATATTGTCCTTTCCATCCCTCTGGAGAAACAAAACAAATCTGGACCAAGACGGAAAGGGCACATGCTCCTTCCCTTCTAGAACCACTACCTATTTCTGGGACATCAAACCACCCCCTGACACACCCCTTACCAAAGTCACAACTCAGCACAGCGTATTTGCCTTGCTGAAAGACAATGAGCTGCTATATTATGGACTAAGACCCATATCAGTGCAAAGCCAAGCACATAAAGGCTTTGCTGGATCTGAGCCGAAGTAACCTCTGGTCATAAAAGTTCCCTACCTCAGTATCAAAGGCCACAGGGACTGCCACTTTGCTGTCATGACTCTGCCAATAATCAGATTTGGCTGCCCTAGTTCAGTCTCTTAATAGAGGTTTTGTTCTTAAAAGCATAAGATTATTGCAAGGAAAACCCAAACAAAGTATCAGGCCTAATGAGATAAAATACTGCACAGGGAAAGCTCACTCCAGTGACCCAAGTGATGAACTACAGATTCATTCAACTTTAAGGAACAAGAGATAATGGCAGCAGATTAGGTCAGGCAGCTGCTGACGTGCCAGTTGCAGGCAAGGTTGCCCAGCTGTGCAGGTCATGCAGGTAAGAAACAGGGGGGTCATAGGAGCAAGAAACAACCATTTGAAGGAATATACTTCAGTATTCCTCTATGCTGTAGCAAAATAGGGACCTGATCTCCTGCTGAGTTCCATGGAAGCAGAGGGAATGCCTGGGTGGGTGGAAGGAAGCAAAACTGGCCTTTCAAGCAAGCTGCACTGGTGGGTCTGGGCACCCTGCTTTTACTGTTGCTCTTACTGAAATTCACAGGAATTACTGAAAATATTTTCCAGAACTGCTTTTTAAAAGTCAAACCTAAACCTATGTTAAATGAACAGAGCCCCAGCAAAGCTGCGTAGCCACTTGAAAGTCTAGCTGGTGCTGGCAGTCACAGAGAAAGGAACTCACGATTCTGCAGGCATCCGTCGTGAATATCGAGTTTGGTTTGCTGTGCAAAAAATGTCTCAAAAGGAAACCACAAGAATGATCACATCTTCATCTGACAAACTGCATCAGACGGAGGGGGAAGAGATGAATGAGGAACTGTTAAATGGTTCTTTCCAGCTTTTGATTTTACAGCTCAAGCCAGGAGTGTTTTTTTCCCTTCAGATACTCAGAATTACTATATCTGTCAGGGAGATATTGCTGTGTGAGGTAGAATCAGGAATCCCCTTTCACCACCACTGACATTTGGGGATTTCTACATTGAAGTCACCATTCACCTGTCAGTCCCTTACATGTTAGCCAGCACAAGGTCTGAACCCCCCACCCTGAAGCAGCTACCGGAGTCACAAAACAGAGCTGGATGCTCCTTTGGTGGTAGCTGGTAGCTGGTAGAACTCCAGCAATGGCCATCAGCCAGGTCGGCACCGAGTCACTCGCGTGAGACACATGAGGCTGGCCCTGAGCCTCATGGTGTTTCTCCATCACCCATACTCCTACCCAGACCAGCACAGCTCAGGGAGCTCCCTCCTCACAAAATTAATTTAACATCATATGCACAGGGGTTACACCTCTGAGATCTGATCCAACTGCACAGGTTAAACACGTTTAAAAAGATGCAACAACAAAGCACAGGAAGGAAAAACCACATGAAGAAAGCCCACCCCAACACCTAAACTCAGTCATCCTCAAAGCCTCAGTCAGGGGCTTTCTGAATAACCATCCACGGCTGTTATGTGCAGCCACAGGCAGCTCATCCTCCCCATGATGGCAGGCAGGAAGCCTGATAAGGTTTCTGTTTGTTTTGTGTATGGGGGAGCATCACGGCGGGGTGTTGGTTGGTGCCACCTGGCCGCCGGCACGGTGCGACAAGGAGCAGATGCCGCCACATGGCACGGCACTGCCATGCTCTCCCGGGGCAGCAATTACAAGTGTCAGGGCAGAACAGAAAGGCAGCAGAGACCTCGCAGGCAAACCCTTTTGGCTGCCTCCTCTGTCCAAGCTCTCCATCTTGACATGGGTCCCGTCTGGCAAGAGCAGCAAAGCAACCGCTCAGGAGGAGCCTGGGCACATGCTGATTTACAAAACCTGCAAGAAATAGTGATGGCCATGCAGGCAGGTGGGAAGGAAACCTCCACACATCCCTCACCTGACTGCGGTCCCTACCTACACTGGAAAGGAGCCATAAATGCTGAACAGGTTTAAGACACAGATAACTGGACTGGAACAGCTGAGTGAAGGCCAGTCTGGGCTCTGAACCCCCAAGCTGGAGCAGCAAGGGAGAAGGGTTCCCAACAGATCTGCCAGTCAGTGTGAGACCTGGGGAAAGTGGTCCAAAGGGCTTTTAACGTGAGCTTCCACAGCCTGATCCTCAGCCCACTGAAAACAGCAAAAACACTTCCTGTGACTTCAGTGGGCTTTGGAGACGACTCCAAATATTGCAAACAGTTCTGCTTGGGACAGCACAGTGTGTATCTTACATCTGTCCATGCCAGTGCCCCCTGCACTTGTTTAGAGTTAAGTTGATGCATTTCTGTAGTTATAAGCACTTGGTTTTCACAGATTTCCTGTGAACACAGAACCATTAAATGAGTGACTTCTCCATTGAATAAACCAGCCAACAAATACATGCATGAATATTTTCTAAGCTGAGATGTTTATTTCATCTCTATATTCCATAACCTGTCCCTGTTTCCCAGCAGCATCCATTCTCCTTCTGTATGACAAGGATGGCGAGCTCTCTGGGTGCGTGGTGGCAGATTTATTTTACAAGGAGCCTAACTCATCCTCTGTGGGTCAACCAGCAATTTGTCTAACCATGCCCAAAATCAACACCACTGCCAACAGTTTACCATTGCCACTCGAGGAGGATCTAAGCGGATCCAAACCAAGTTTTCCGGACTGAGGTAATGCTTCTAGGAAATGACTGCTGCTTAGGTGCCTGAAGCCTGCCCAAAACACCCCATCCACCCTAAGCTGGATGCTCCAGATCCACACCTGGGCTCCCTTCTTCTCCAGTAACAGAGTCGAGGGCTTTCTCCAAGCTCTATAAAGCACACTGGCTCCCCTCCAGCAAAACACTTAAGCATGTGGTTTAACTTTAAGCATGTGATTACAGCTGGAATTGCTCATGGGCTTTAAGATAAGCACATGCTCCCATGTTGTTCTGTACAGGGCCTCGGCTGGGGCACCCCACCCCGGAGAGCCCCACAAACGCACCCACCGTGTTAGCTGGAAGGAGGGCTGCTGAGGGGGGAAGCACCTCCTCATCACACCTTTCCTTCACTCACTGCCTGCCTTTGGCACTGCTGAAGGTGACATAGAGCCAGCACAGGTAGCCCAGGGCCTCTGTGCAGAGCAGAGGTGTGACATGGGCGAGGACGAGCCCCCCAGGCCCAGCTCAGCTCACCCACAGCCTCCGGCCAAGCACCGGAGCCAGGAGCCGGCTGCAGTGAGTGTCGGGCAGACCCTCCCCACGGGGGGACTTCTGGCTTTTTGGCCAGGCATTGCCGACCTCCCGGGGCCACGCACACTTGCAGATCCCAGCAGGTAAAAGCCAGGCTGGGGGAGGCGAATTAGCGGTCGCCCTCACCCACTGGGCACCACAGCCCCTGCCAGCATCAGCGCGCAGGTTCCCGTGCTGCTTATTCAGGGACCATCGGCGAGCGGAGCCTTCCCTGAAGGGCTGCACAGCACATTCCACCTCCTGCTTTCCGCGGTAGGAACTCATAGATGGGAAACGGCCAGACAAGATGCCATCCTTTCAGAAGAACAGGGGGAGCTGGGCAGGGCTGGCTCTCGGATTTCTTCTGTCACACGCACGAGGCTTGGAAGGAAGGAAAATGTCCTCTGCCTCCTGATTTACACCCCATCCCCTTGCCCTTTCCTCAAGCACCAGGGCGAAAACCGGTAAGGGGCAGCGGCA
>NW_020799118.1:14214326-14228047 GCF_003259725.1 Athene cunicularia | reverse complement strand
GCTCCCGGCGCCTCGCCAAAGCCCCGCACGGCGAGAGCGAGGGGTGGCGGCGGGATGCGGCCCTTGGGCAGCCGGTGTCACCGTGCTGGGGACAGCTCACGGCGGCCGCGGTCACCGTGCTGTGGTTGGGGACAGCAGGGTATAGGGCCAGGTTACCTCACCCCACCGGGGTCACCGCGCTGCTTCGAGGATGCTGCGGCCACGGTCACAAAATCATCTCGGTTGGAAAAGCCCTTGAAGCTCCTCCAGTCCAACCATGAACCTCACCCTGACCGTTCCCAACTCCACCAGATCCCTCAGCGCTGGGTCAACCCGACTCTTCAACCCCTCCAGGGATGGGGACTCCCCCCTGCCCTGGGCAGCCCATTCCAACGCCCAACAGCCCCTTCTGCACAGAAATCCTTCCTCAGAGCCAGCCTGACCCTGCCCTGGGCAGCTTGAGGCCATTCCCTCTTGTCCTGGTGCTTGTTCCTTGGTTCAAGAGACTCACCCCCCACCCCCCTCCGCAACCTTCTCTCAGGTCATCACACTGCTTCTGGGGGGAGCACGGTACAGGCTGGGGTAGGGTGTTGTTGCGAGGGTCACCATGCTGTGCCCGCGTCACCCTGCAATGACAAGGCCAAAAAACCCCACTGGTCACTCAAACCAGGACACTGCTATGGCCAGGGCAACCCACAGGGCTGGGGTAGATGCAGGGGCCCAGCACACAAGGAGGTCACCATGCTGCTCAGCTCACCCCTGCTGCAGACACACACCCTGCTTCCCTCCAGAGAAACACCCTTTCTGTGCCCTGTAACAGCAAAAGGGGCTGCTGCCACCTCTGGCACCGCCTCGGCACAGGCAGGGCTTTTGGCCCCGCAGCACAGCAAGGTGCTCCGTGGGCAGCCGGTGCGGGGCCTTCAGCTGAGTGCAGTGGCAGAGGGAAAGGGCTGGCGGCTGCTTCACGGAGAGGGATGCGGTTATGCACCCGTTAGCTGGGGTAAGGGAAGACTGATGGGCTGAAGCTCTTGCACCCAGAGCTGCTGTGGGACAGGAGGATGCCAAGTCCCATCCCTGCTCCCTCCCCAGGGACAGGAGGAAGGAAGAAAGAGAGGAACCTTACAGAGGGAAACCCTCAATTACTGCAAAGGGAGTTCCCCCCCGTGGCTGCAGGACCATCTCCTGAGTTAGTTTTCATAGCACCACGATGATGATCCTGGTTCCATAGATACCGATGCCATGACAACTCTGACATCATCTCTGCTTCGGATGGGAACTGCAGGGAAAGTCGCAGAGAGGAGTACGCATGCACTGCTGGCACGGAGCAGGCCTCTGGTCGGGGCTGGGGGCTTCTCGTGGCTCCACACCAGCTCTTCTCCCGCCCCGCTGTCCGTGCAGCTCCGTGTCCCCATGCAGGGAGCAGTGCCACTGCCAGATCACATGGGGTACATGTGTAGCAGGCATGTTCAGCCTCTTACATGCAAAACACTGTAACAAAGCAAATGATTCTCATGCCCTGTCTCCGGCTCACTTTGGCCTTTTGCAGCTTTGTCAGTCTGTTCTTGCTGGCAGGTGAAATCAGGATTTAACTGTTAAAGCCTAGGATGATGCCATTCAGTTTTTCTCAATTACAGGTGAGTCATCATCTCCTCAGATCTATTTCTGACTCTCAGCAGGGAAAGCAGAATTCAGTCTTTCATTCCTCAATGTCACCAGCTCAGTAGAAATCACATTTTACTATGCAAAAAAAAATGGCTACAAAGAGAATGGCCAGGTTGGTCCCTCCTGAGTTTTTTCAGGAAGGATGTTTCATGCGGCTGGCCAGGAATTGCACCCCAGTGTCAAGAGCCTTGCCAGCTCATCCTAGAATTGCAGGTTAAGAAAAGACTATATTAACTTGAAGGGCTTACTTAGCATAGGTTAGATTTCCAAACAACTTCAGCAGTTTAGAAGCAGCTCTTCCAGTGTCCTAAAAAAACATTCTTCACGCTTTGAGAGCAAACCATCCTGTGTCCCCCAGCCCAGAGTTACACAGAATGGCCAGGGCAGCCCTGCTCCCTGAGGGTGGCTGGTGCCAGTCTTGGGCTCAACACACCCCACACCTCACCCCGTGAGCGGGTGTCCCCTCCAGCCATTGCCACACCACACACCCCAGGTGGGTCTGCAATGCGAGGAGCTCACATGCTTCAAAGGCTGAGGAGAGACCCTCATAACACCAACGGTGTTAAGAAAGCTGTGCGGTAGGATGTACGGGCAGGAGAGCAGCGTGCTCCCAGGGCTACAGCACCAGGAATCCTCTAGACCTCTGAGGTCTGCTCTTGGGTTTTCTGATAACATTGGGAGAGACACTTCAGTCCTCCCCTTTCCTAAAATGTCCTGCCTAGCTCATCTGTCCCGACTGGGACAGGCAAATTTCAGACAGTGCAAAGTACAAGGGACCAAGCTACTGCCTGAATCTTTTAGATGCTACCATAGAACAAATCGTAACCATTTCTAGACAGATAAGATACATGGTTTAGAGGCTTCAGGGTACGACCGTGCTGCATCAAGCAAGAGCCCCACTGAAATCCCTGCTTCTAAACTTGTCCTCTCTCTTCAAGGTTCATCTTTCCAACTTCTGCTGTGTGCAGTATGTTTATACAGTCATTTTTCACGTCATGTTCTAGCTTTTTTCCTCTGCTACAGTGCAGATAAAGCACAGTAGCTATCTCTAGCCTACATGCAAACTGTATTTCTGTTTCACTTCCTATTGCTGCAAATTAGCTAACAGATACACAGAACCAGCCAATAACAGGAAAGGATATTGCATCTTGAATCTTTTCCCCATCAAATGGGGAAAAGAACAGTGTTTGGAAATAGCACTTTCCAGAGCATTTGTTCAGTTTGAACAAGTTCTGTGTGCATTTACCATTCTCCCTGGATTTCAGTGACGGGGAGCAAACAGCATGGCACACAAGGCAAGTAAGTGCTTGAGATCTGTCCATGTTTTGATTTTACATGAGTTTAATTAAGGCCAGGGGAAAACATGGGTTTGCCTCCTGCTTCTCGTAGTCACACTGACTTCTTAATCTGGGTCTCCAACACAAAAGCAATCAGGTTTTTACCCAGGGGTAAGTATGAAAATATAACAACCTCGAGGAGACAAGATGTGGGGCTTTCTCCTCCTTTAAAGCCCGTTGGAGTTAGCCCTACCCCCTCAGCCAAGGGCTGATTTCAGCTAGCTTACAGAGCTAAGAGTGGCAATGTTTTTCAAGGACATATGGCTGAACAGAACCAATTTATGAACGCTTACCAAGTTACCTGTTGTCAGCTGAATGACTGTAAGCGATGCTAGTGTCGCTCTGTGAAGCGGAACAGATTTGTAAAAAATTTCCAAGCAGATGGCTGAGGCCAACGCACCCTGTTTCACAGCCCCACTCTGCAATCGCTGGGATCGGGACCCAGTCCGTAGGAAGCCCAGTAATGGACACGATGAGTCAATATGATTTCTTTAGCAGGACCGACCATATTGTCTCTGTGGCAGCGGGTAGCAGTGGGATGCTCCTGATTTGGCAGGCAAAACAATCAGCCACACTTTCTACTTAACATCTCTAAAATAAAACAGTGATGTGAAACTGCCCTGCTCTCAGAACAGTTTTGACAATGCATTTATAGTGAAGCTGCTTCGGCCAAGCAATGCAAATAAGCAGCACGCAGGCTCTCCACAGTGCATGGCCCGGGGGAGCCCACCCGGCTCTGGCCACAGCTCACAGCCCACCGACTTGAGCTGCTCGGCGAGGTCTGACACTGCCGCTTGCACGGGCGTGGGTGGTAAAACAGCTTGCCCTTCACATTCCCTGGGCAGCATGCTTGAAGCAGTACTTTGATATATGGTCATTTACTTGCTACTCTGAAATGCTTTGCTTGACATTCGTTAAGAGTTTGGCCAATATCACTTTCAGCCATTAGTCTCCAGAAAAACAAGAGCATTGATGGAAATATTGAGAGGTGCTTAGAAATTCATAGTGCCCAGTAGCAGAGAGAATGGACTTCCTGATTAGCGATACCTTAGCACACTATCACTAGAAAGCTCCTTAATGCCCTCCACCCTAAGAGAGCCAAAAATATCTGGAAAATCATTTATTAGCTGGTTACTCATCCACTGCTGAAATGCAGCCATTTCTCAGGTGGGATTCAGCAGTTATTGTGCAAGTATAAACTCAAGTAGGCTAGAAAAAAATGCAGGAAATTTTACTAACTGAAATTGCATGGGGAGGATTTGGATAACAGAATTCAATTAATTGAGATAGCATTTGTTTTGAACAGAAGAGTTAATATCTCACAGTACTTGCACAAAAACCGCAAAGGGTTTCAAAATGCTTTCCAGTGGTGTAATTGCAGGCCTGACATCTCATCTAGTAAACTTATTCTTTGTTTCTTCTCAAAATATTTCATAGCACGAAAAGTTTGGGGCTTTTGGCAAACCAGTAATCTAATCCAATTCAGTCCCGGGGCTGAACTCTGCTCCATGGAGGTGCACAACACCTCGGGAGGAACTAGATGGAGGGGAAATGAGATCCCTGGCTTTTTTCCAAACTGACCTCCTTCAGACCACAACAGTGAGTCACACCATGTAGGGCCTGACCCACACGCTGACTTTGGTTCTTGTCACCCGCTACCTGCTCAGTGCTGGAGCTCAGCAGGTACAATAATGTGAGCGGAGCTGACAGCTACAAGGACACGGGGCAGGCTCCGAGCTGCTCCAGCCACGCTCTGACATGCAGAGCCGCTACAATTCTCATCTGAGCTACATCAAGCTTTGCTGCCAAAGGAGCTCTCCCCCTGCTCAGCCCTTTTGTTATTATAATTTCTGCTCGTGTTGCACAAGAACACAAGATCCATGGCACAAGTTCTGGGGGAAAAAAGGCCACGATGTAATGAATGTGGTATCTGGAGGATACACAAATAAGAAACGCTTCCTTTCTTAACCGAACATCGCAAATACTAAACAGGCCCTCAGATTCAAAAGAAATGTAACCTGATGTAAAGGAGATTGTGGAACAGATTGAGAAGAGTGATTTTATTATAGTTAATAGTCTAGAATAGCCTAGAATTGTACAGTACGAACACCTTAAAACAGCCTCCCTGAACGAGATTTTCATCTAAATAGGAAATACAGGCTAAGGCTGCTGAAACCACCATTTCTAGTCCCATTTTGCAGAAGTGGAAGTGTGGCTACAGAAGATGAAGTGACTTACTTGGAGTCTAGCAGGAAGCTTATGACTAAGTAAGAACTGAATTTTGATCTCTTATAGGACATATAGGAGCTTGCAATCCTTTACCCCTTCTAAGCAGCATGACATGAGGCACAGTCACAGAATCCACTTTTTCACACTACTGGGAACTTGGGATGGAAGAAGCAGGGAAAACCCAGCTTTGCCTGACTGCACTCAGCATTTGAAAGGAAAGTCCCCATCCAGCACTGTCCAGTACTGGGACTTGAGTTTAGACCTAAAGCCCAGTGTTCTGGAAGAAAGGAAAGCTTTGAGGGACTGCATGAAATAGCTGGTGTCTGCTGTGGGAAAGACATTAATTTAACTCAGCTGTTTTCTTTCTCACAGATCTGCTAATTCAAAGCAAGGCTCCCATGAAACTCCGTGGGTTTTCTTCCTACCTATTCCCATGCAGAAAGGCTGGGCTGCATCCCTGTATCTCAGAAGGAACAGCTTCGCTGAAGTCATGGTTGTCCTGTGATCTTCCTTCCAAATCCTCTTTTTCTCCACAGAGCATCCAGAGCAGATGACAACCATGTCAAGTTTGATCCCTTCTCCAACTAAAAATTATGCCCGTTTTACGACTGCTGTGTACCATTTCCCATCCCCATGTCTGGTCTGCACATGAGCCTGTGCGAGTCTGTGTCCACTAACAAGGTTTTGTGTGGCACAACCGAGTTGTGCACCTTGCTTAAAGGTGAGCTGGTCTGTACTGGCACATCTGGCTCCCATCTGCTGCTGGCTCAGGCCACAGGAGGAACAAAGCAGGTCACAGGGTCTAATCCAACGCAACCCTGGCCACCAAGAGGCCTCTGAGAGCCGGTCACAGCTGAAATCCCTTTCCTACAAGCAAGCAATGCCCTCTATTACGCACACAGTGCTCTGTGTAAGAAAGTGACTGTTACAAAATTACCAGATAAAATACATTCGTCCTTTCCAATCTGTTAATAGCCTGATATAAAAGCCAGAACTTCTCCATATATGACCAGCTACAGGCTGAAGATCAGGTAGGAAACAAGCTGGAAATAGCATCCAGACAGTGTTTTATTATACTTCCAAGTGCAGATTTTAGCTGCAGGCAGAGAAATAACACATCCCTCTTTTAGGTAATTATACAAGAGGTATTGTACATTAGTATGAAAAGTAACAAAAGTCAACAATAATCTCCTCCCAAAACCACGGGAAAGGGACTAGCATGAAGTAAAACATTTGACGCCTGGAGCGGTTTGCTATTCCCAGAGAAGCTAAGAGACAGGAAACTCAACGAAATACATGCTTTGTTGCCCTCTACTGTTGGCTTGATTAAGATGAAAAGCAAATTTTTCCCATAGCTTCACCCCTGTGAAGCGCACGAGACAGGAGAATCCAAGAAGTAGGATGGTATGCGATACACGGGAGGGAAAACCTGGGACCAGGAAGAGGCTTCTTCTGCATTAGGAGTGCTCAGAAGAAAACCTGCGGCCTGCACTAGCACAGGGCACCTTTCCACAGGGAGCAGCTTGGCAAGGCCACGGGAGGCAGGGGCAGAACTCAGCAAGCCTTGGTGCCAGGACCACGGCTGAGTGCTAGACCGTGCCAGACGCTGTGAGCCCAAACGCCAGCGCAACTTTCCAGGCTGTTTTACCCTTCACTAGCCCATTGTACTGCGTCTGGCTGAACTGGAATTGGTTTTCCCCTACAGCAGCCCTCACGGTGCTATTTTATGCTGGGAGCTGGCAGGGTGTTGATAGCACCCTGGGGTTGTGGCTACTGCTGAGCAGTGCTTACACAGCACCAAGGCTCTTTCTGATATTTCCCCCGGTGGGACGGGGTGGGCAAGATCTTGGGAGGGGACACAGCCAGGAGAGCTGACCCGAACTGACCAAAGGGATATTCCATACCATGTGACGTCTGCTCAGTATAAAGCTGGGAGAAAGGAGGAAGGGGGTCGGGTCACCCTTGGTCCTCCGAGGCAACCACTACGCGTATGGGAGCCCTGCTTCCTGAGAAGGCCCGACATCGCCTGTCCATGGGAAGGAGAGAACAAATCTGTTTGCTTTTGCTTCCGCACGCGGACTTTTGCTTCGCTTTGCTTATATTAAAACTGCTTTTGTTTCACCCACAAGGGTTAGTTTATCTTCTTTCCCCTCTTTACCCTATTGAGAAAACAAGGGGAAAGGCGGGGGGGGGGGAAGTGATAGAGCGACTTGGTAGATACCTGGCATTTAGCCAGAGTCAAACCATCACACCCATGAAGCACAGACAGGATTGTCACACACCAAGGGGAACAGAACAGTTTCAAAGCGTGGAAAATGTTACAGCTGCATGTTAGACTTTACTTCTGGAAACTTTAAGAGTAATTATAAAAATTAAAAAGTAACAGCAATAAAGATACCCCAGCAGAGAAGGGTACCGAGTCCCATTTACCCTTAGTTGGTAGAAACCGACCTTTGTGTCAGTTTTGCAAGTTGTGGCAAATTTTGACACGTAGGAGATGCAAGCTGTGTGCCAACTACCACCATTGCTCAGCTGCCTCGACTGTGAATTAATTGTGCATCGGTGCAAACACCTGAACCAGCTGTGTCAGCCAGCCTGGAGTCGGCATATGGCATCAGTGTGCGCTTCCCTGTGGGACCTGCCAACCCAGGTCAGCGCTCCAGCGGACCGCAGCACTGCCCCCGTCCCCTCAAACAGTTCTAACTGCTAATTTGCCCACATGCCATTAGCTGTGGGTTTCCTTTATTCACTTTATTATATTTCCTTTTAGCCTACAAAATCAAGAGTTGACTTCACGCGACCTTGATGGCAGTTTCTTACTGAAGTGCTTACTCCTGACTACACAAAATACTGAACAGCTCATCTCCACTGTTCAGACAAAAACCCGAACAGCCATTCCAGAAATGGGGAAAAAAAATAATCAATGCTGATAGGAAGGGCAAAAAACCCAAACCCAAATCTAAATGCTACCCTCTGAGCCTGTAAAACACCAACAGGAAGAAACAGCACACACGGCCTCTAACAGGCTGGAGCAGAAGACACATGCAAGCAAAGCAACTCTTGGGAATCTTACTGTAAGCAGGAGACTGTACACACCCAACACACTGCAAAGGAACAGCTAATCCCTGGAAAAATGTTAAAGGCACAGTGGTGCTTCCACCAACATCTGCACTTGGTACTTGCCAAAGTAACTCAGCCTCCTATTCATGGAACAGACAATTCCCTCGTGGCTCCCTGCTCTTTGCTTTCAGGGTGGGGAACAAAAAAAAAAAAAAAAAAAAAAAAAAAAAAAACCAGTCCATGGAAACAGTAAGTGCTTTGTGAAGTCGAAAGGTTAACCAGGTGTCTATTACAGAAGAGCAGCTCTCAAGGAAGGTCCCACACCTCCTTAGGGAGCAGCTGTTCCTAGCTGTGCTTTGTCTTGCGAGGGCTCCTCGTATTGATAGGAAGCAGCTTCCCCTTCCTGGCAAATGCGATGGAATGTGGATGGATGTGTGGTGAATATGCAGTTAATAAACACTGTCCTTCAGGAGGTAACACCCTCCTCTGCCACCCTGCTCAAATTCAGCAAGATTTGAGCTACTCCCAACTGTAACGCTACCCTTAGTGCTGTTAGAAACAGAGAAGAAAAAACCCACTTGAGCCCTATAAAAAATTCCACTGGTCCCCACATAAAATCAAGCTTCGATCTGACAGGCAAGGACCTGCTGTACAAAATCACTGAGTTTTTGTAGCTTCATGGCCACAGAGAACGATGTCAATTCAGCAGGACAACAGCAAAGGAGCAGTTTCAGCCCCACCTCGCTGATAACACACACACAGAATCAAAGCAAACTCGGACTGCAGTATATTGGCACGCAGAAGGTCAGACACACCAGTACAACACAATGCCTAAAGTCTCATGCAGTAGGGAAGTCAGGAATGAAATCAGTTGCTTTATTTCACATCAACAGGAAATGTAATTTGAATACAGCATTTTAAAAACTAGATTTAATCAAATGCATTTAGAAGAGAATTCACAATTTTCTGTACACAAATACAAGTATCTTCAATAGAAATTCCCTACATAAAATTAAAACATGAGATGTGGTACAAATGAGCAACAAAAAAAAAAAATCTCCCCCTGCCTGCAGACAGGTCCCCAGAGATGACAATATGACTGAGAAACATCTAAACCAAAGCTCTTGGTAAAGGAGAGAAGAGTGCAAGCATGTATTTCACTAAATGGCCACTTTGCAAAGCTACAAACCGCCCTCGTGACACCGCAGCAGCCACAGCTGGAGGGCTCATTGTTAGGAAGCATTTGCTAAAGGCGCTGCCTTCAGCTTTAAGGCTCTTCCCCTACCCTGCACCACTGCCAGGACAGAGAACATGCTGGCAGAATGGGTTTTTCCTCCTGCACACCTCTACCACCTCCCTGAACAACACCACAAGGTGAGGAAAATTTGGTGTTGCCACAGCTGCTCCTCCCCGATCTTGAGCAGGATGCACGTTTATTTTCCTCTCTACACTTTTAATCTGTGGGCAGATGCTGCATCATGAAGGTTACTGTGCAGCTGCCTATCCCCAACCGCTGGCCAGCACAAGGCAGCAGCGGTCCCAAGACTCTGCAGCAGAGATCAAGGGCGCTTGCACGAGCGAGTGCGACGCACCGACCTGGCCCATTTTCAGTATTAAGATGGAAAGGGATGAGACGTGTGTTCTACCAACCTGCTCATTTACACTGAGGCAAATCAGGAAGAAGTCTCATCACCTGCTCCACAGGCGACAGAATTATCACGGAGAACAGTCGAGGGCAGACAGGAAAAAAAACCCATAAATTCTTCCTCCAGCACAGCCAAGTCCAGAAGAAAATGCCTGTCCACATGCCCAGCTGCTAAAACCATCCTGACAGAGGTGGGTAATTCAGTTCATGCCTGACAAATGGGGAGGGCCACAGCCTTTTTGTTGGTCCTCTCCCCACAAGTGTGCTTCATTTTGAGACCAAGTTTATTACCAAAAGACAAAAAGCAAGGGCTGGAATTTATTTGTTCTAAGAACCTCAACATGTTAATAGGGAAATTTTCTTTTAATATTTTCACATATACTTTTAAAAACTTTTTATATATACTTTTATATATACTTTATATACTTTTAATAACCGGAATGATACCTTCAAGTCGTAAATCAGATTGCACACTTCATAAGGTACCTTATCATCAGTTCTGTTGGGTTTGTGTTTAGAAACGTTATTATATAAAAAACTTAATAACCAGTCCATAAAATCTGTTTCATACTGTTTTAACAGGTCCAACTTGAAAGAATTTGAATACACCATAAAACATTAAAATGTATTTCCAAAGTTCTTATTGCTTTTCTGAACACCAAAGAGCCCCACGCACACAGGTTTGAAGAGCAAAGTTCTTAGATACAAGATGTCATCACTCTCATACTATTGTAAAGTACCATTAACATTTCCAGGTAACACTCAATCAGCAAGAGTAAATTTACAAACATACTGTAGTGCTTGAAACGAGGAAGCTTGCTAACACAAGCAAGAAAACCTCAGCAGGAAGTACAGAAGCAAAAAGCCTACTATTGTCATAGTTTGTGCAAACTCCTGCAAACTTTTCACAGCCAGAAATTCATTAAGGGCATGATATCGCTATCTACTTTAAGAACTTGAAATTATTTTGACTTTTTTTTTTTTTGGTAAGCTGTCCCTTTTTAGAGAGACATGCACTGTGGTGGAAATAATTCATGCTGCTATTTCACTTGAATCTGAAAATTCACACTTATGTTTCAATACACTGATATAGGAACTGACTAGGAAATACAGATAGCATGGATTCTGAGCAGTTCCTGCAGAGGAAGTCTACCCTAGGGACTCAGAGCTGAGTCCCCTGCACAATAAATACTACATAAAGCTGACAGAGCAGTCTTAAGCGGACCTAAATATTGCAGGGAGCTTGTAAAGTCCTTTTATTCTAGAGAGATTTTTAGCTAGCGGACAACAACAGAATATCAACCCGGTCAGGAAGTACCAACCAAGAATTTAAAAACACAAGTGATATCTCAGAAATCCTGTATGCTAAATAAAGCTGAATATGCTTCATTACAGATATGTCTCAAGCTATTTTCAGGACAGACAAAAGTTCACTGCAGAGATGAAGAGGTTATCTGCTTTAAGAAGCAGGTTCAGGAGAACTTATCATCATACCACTTCTGGATCCAAAGAAAATTAGCAATCAATTTAAAACTTTTGAATTTCATCCAGTTGACACTTCATTCCACTCATCACATGAGGTTCTTTTTCTGTCCCGCTTTAGTTTCTCTTTCTACATGGTTAGTTGAAACACAAAAATAAAATGAAAAATCTGGGCTCAGTGATTTTAGTATTTAAATTAAATGCACCTGCCTTCAGTCCTTTTATCAAAGGAACTGGATGCAAGTTTAACAAGCAGCATTGGAGATCTCAGAAATAGAGATCCAGGGGTACAGACTTGGCACAGAACACAGCATGAGTTTTCACTATCAGAAAAACAGAAATGAGAATTACGATTAATCAGATGCATCTTCTAAAACATCAGGATAATGCCTGCAGATAAACATAAAATGCCACAGGGCAGCCTTCTACAACTGTGTTCAGGGCAAATGAATTCTAGTCACAGAAATAAGTAAATGCCCCTAAAATAAGGAAATGTCATAATGAAGAGGTCTCTATGAGTTTGTGACAATTTCATAGGTTTCTGGCAATCCCTGTGTCAAATGTAAGGCCTCAATTCCTCAGGTAATACATGTATGTAATAATTTATCAAAATATTATTAGGCTAAGATTTTCAAATTTACTTTTAGAATTGGTTTACCTTTATTTCCACAAGCCGTAACAGACACACACACAAGCACACACACAGTTATTGACTCGGATATCTCCCTGCAGTGACTTGACACAAGATTGAATTGGTCTCTTTGATTTCCCAAGCAGTCTCTACCAATTAATCACAACTACCATCTTTCCAACCATCTCGCCAGCGCTCATCCACACGAGAGCAGTCAAATTCAGATTTCCCCAGTTTCCTGTTCACTTCATTATGAAGAAGACACAACCATTGGGAGAAGTTATTTCTGTTGCTAGTATCAGGCTGATTTGTACGCAATCTGCAAACAGGGAAGAGGAAACAAATGTTACTTCTTTACAGTCCCCCACTTCATATCCAAAGCAGGTACATAGCACACAGACAGCCAAAGTCTTCCCTTCTGCTATTTCAAGATGAGTCACAAAGAGAACCCTGAAGAAAGCACACAGAGATCGGTAATTATCACAGGTCAAACCTCCACTATAAAATACTGGTGGCTACAATTGGCTTGTTTCATTTGCTGCCTAGTCTTGTGAGCTGGTAAAGACACAGGAGTCAAAGAGCTTACATATGATAAAAAGCAAGAAGTACTTGAGTTCAACAAAACCACAAACTAAAAAAAAAAACACCAACCCAAAACCTGAGCAGTTGTTTTGCCATATGATGCCTGCTAAGGCAACAATTGGGTTTCAATATTTTCTTTGCATGTTTATAATCCAGAAAAGAGGAGTTGAATCTTTCAAGAAACGAGCTTTTCGAGAAGAAAACTTTATCCAACATCACAGCACATTTCCATCTTTGCCTCCACTGCTGAGGTTGCCAATAAAGGGGATTTTCTGGGGCTGAAGAACACTTGCCTCCTGAAAGCCACATTATTTCAAGTCTCAGACTAATTCCACATCTCAGCAAAAGTCCAGTTTGAACCAGAAAATCCTGAAATTGCCTCAGGGATGCCTTGGAGGCAGCACACAACCTAACATCATGAGAAAAAATATTTGTTTTTTGAGTAAGTGTATCTCTGGTTTATGCAATAATGGAAGAAACCAGTTCAGGTAGCAGCAAACCCCAAATGCAGGAAGAACTGCTGATATGCAAATAGCTGCTGCAGCTCAGCATTTCACTTTAGCCCCTTCAGCAGCAGCCACCAAAAAACCCCAATGAAGCAACTCACCTTGCCCTGAGATCCTCAGCACAGTGCTCGCAGGGGTAAAACTTGGAGAAAAGGTTGATGAACTCCCTCATCTCCTTCTGCTGGGCACTGGTGGGGTGGTCAGGGTAGTACGCAGCCATGGTGTGCAGGAATGCCCAGGTGTTGCGGCCCAGCTGCTCGCTGTCGAGGGGACAGTCCGGAGGTGGCTCTTTCTCCTCTGTGACTGTCAGCTCCTGAAGCAGGAGAAAGGGTTGTGAGGGGACCCCGGCGCTTGGTGGGGAAACAGCCCCGTTGCACTCAGGTGGGAGGATGAGGTGTGGGGGAACAGGCCCTTCACACCCGTAGCAGGGGGCAGCGGCTGAGCCCCCCTTCACACCCGTGGGGAGGAGTGGAGCCCACCTTCACACTCCCACAGAGGGGAAACCCTGCCCACCCTGAGGAGGGGGACACACGGCCCCACCACACCTGGGGGGCAGGATGGAGGGCCATTTCACAGCTCTGCAGGACTCCCCCAGGCTCCTGGGTGAC
>NW_020799118.1:14187935-14214276 GCF_003259725.1 Athene cunicularia | reverse complement strand
CCTCGGGACCGGGGTCTCGGTCTCGGTCTCGGTCTCGGTCTCGGTCTCGGTCTCGGTCTCGGTCTCGGTCCCGGTCCCGGTCCCGGGAGGTGCGGGACGGCCTCGCTGTACCCCCGGCTGGGTGCTGGCTTGAGGGACGGGGCTTTTCCTCGGCCCAGGCGTTGGCCGTTAAACACCACGCATAGAAGTACGCGTTTCTGATGGGTTTTGCCAATACGGCAGTAGCCTCTGGCTTTAAATCTTGTGTTTGAGGAGAAAAGAGAGGGCATTCCTCCCACAGCACAGTGACATGAGCCTCCTGCTAGTGCTTGTTCGCCTCACATCTCTGTATATATATATATATATAGAGAGAGAGATATAGATATATATACATGTATCTATATAATGTGTGGCAGAGCTCGTGGGCCGGAGCAGCTCTCCTGCATAGCGAAGGGCACCTCAGCAGTGTCAGTGGTAAGAATAGAGTGTGATTTATAAAACAAACAAATGGATAACTCAATTCCAACTCACGCACCTGTGGCAGAACACACTCCTATCAAATTTTACGTGTTTTAACACCTGTCATGTGCTTGTAAAACTATATTGAAGGATTTACTTATCTCTTTCCAAGAGCGTTTGCATGTGTCACACAAGGACAGGTATGTCAAAGAAATGAGCCCTCACCTGCAGCTAAGCAGCTCAGGGGTGAAGGAGAGCCCAGGCCTTGCCCCAGGTCTCGAGTGGACATTCAGCAGCTTTCTTTTTCCTCCTGGGGAGCCACAGGCTTGCAAGCACATGAGGACGGTGCCCCAGCTCCTGGGTGATGGTCCAGCACAGCACCAGCTTCAGAGCTGGGTCTCTCACCGCTTGGAAAGGTTCATTATCTGGGGCTTGGCACTGTGATAAAAGCAGAGATAAAGCTTTTGGCCGTTTCATCCTGTAGTCCGTGGGGTGTGACTGCCTGAAGTGCACCCTGCAGCCAGCCTCCAAGACAGCCACCTCGGCAAGGTCTTGGGGGTCAGAGGACAAAAAGCTGGAGTGCAGCACAGACTTGCTCTTTTCCTTCTTTTTGGCTTGACACTGTGGTGCCATTAGAGGTTTTGAGGACACAGAATGAATCTCTCACTGTGTGGTCAATGCACTCTAGAATGCATATTTTGTACCCACTTCCACTTTTTTCTTCTTCCTATACTGCAGGTCAAGTGAAAAATATGATTATTTTGTTTAATGCAAACAAAGGTATGGCTGGGATGGAGATGGACCAAAATACCATCTTAAGAAATGTATCAGCTGGCTGGGATAGGTTTTTGCCTCCCTCCCTTCCCTTCCCTCCTCCTTCCCCTTCAGGCAGCATCAGCCCTTTTCATGGCCCTTCAGGCAGTTGTGACCTGGGACATTTCTCCGTAGGAGCTTCTGCCCCTACAAACAGCTACACTTCTCCACATCCTGTTTCTTCCAACTGCTTCGTAGCCTGTTTGAAATACATCTTGAGTCTTTTGCCTGATGTTGTGCTGCTGTGCCACCAATTCTGCAAAGACACAATTTGTATGAAAGTTGCTGGAAAAATACTGCTCATTTTCAGCTGTTATCCTCCAATATATTTAACACAGCATGGTGTAAAATGTTTAGTAGGTAATGCATCACTTCAGAGAAATGCTTCAAAGACTCGCCTTTGAAAAGATTTCAAAACTTAGTGTACTTTCTGTGGAAATGGCTGATCTGTTTCTCAGTCTGTGTAGCACTAAGTTGACAATCTGGATCTCCATCTTTGGACCTCCTATTTACAAGTGCTCTTTTTTTAAAAAAAAAAAAAAAAATTTGCAATTTAATGAGAACATTTCTTTGCTGATATTTGTGAGGGAGGGAAGAGAGACATGAGTAACAGATAGGAACTAGTGAAATGGGTTTGTCTAAAGTTATAGACAACTATATATCTCAATTTCACACACAAAGGAAATATCAACTAGGGGAAAGGACATTCTCTATGTTTGTTTTCCTTACCCACCAATAAATGTTTAAATTATGTTGATGACCTCATTCTTTTTTTTTTTTTTTTATTCAGGAAAAAAGACATGCTGGTATCTGGAAGAGAGACCTGGGGAATTTCCTACAGTGCTTTATTGCTTAGCCTTCAAGAAATTAAATATGTTCAGGGATGTTTCTAAGTCAAAGCAGTCTCCTTATTTGGCTGTTAACAGTCTGTTTGCTTCCTTGTGAGTGATTTCATTTATTGAGTTAGTTAAAATATAAGCATTTTTTATTTTTATTTAAAAGGAAAAAGTTCATAACCCGGAAAGAAGCTGTTGCTTACAGAGGGATTTGTGATCAGTGTTGGTCCCCCTGCCCCTTTCCTGGTTGGCTCTAAGAGCAGAGCTGGCTCTTTAGGAAAAGGTGTTCCCAATTTTCTTTATTTGCCCTCATAGCCAGCATCATCTTGTTTCAAAGCAGTCAAGTTAAAAAACAGAGAGATGCTCAGATTCAAACCAGAGCAAGGAAATCCACTTTACTGTCTCTTAATTGAATCCAAGTGCAGAACTTAATTAATTCCATCCGAAGGAAGGAACATGGCGCAGAACAGAGGAAGGATGCAGCAGCCTCCTGCTCTCCCTGCTGTTCTAGCCCAGCAGGAGCCTGCTGGGTGCCCCGTGGAGGGTCCCCATGGGTGCCGGTGTTCAGCCACGCGTCCCTCACCAGGATTGTGCCACACTGGAGCATCCCTGCTGTGTCCTTGCACCACCGCTGCCCCCTCGGCTCCAAGCCTGCCTGAGGTGCTCAGACTGGGCAGAGAAGCTTCAGCACGTGTGGGCAACATGTGAGCTCAGAGGGGACGGTGCTCTGGGGCTGAAGGAGGCCGCGGTGAGCCCCAACAGCCGCTTAATCCGTGTCTAGAATAGGGTAATGTGAAGGACAGTCATTACCAGGAAGCGTTAGTAGAACCTGCACTTGAGAAAATGAAAAGGGTGTGTTTGCCTTTCTCAGAGGAAGACTGCTGTTTGATGTTCTGCTCTTATCTTTGGCACTTGCTAAACAAGAGCTTGGGAACTGGCAGCTGAAGGCAGGTGTGCGGGGAAGGAAGAAGAAATGGGCTGGCAACGGGAGATGACCTGTTATTTGAAGCCAGATCAAGAGGTATTCCTCTGCTCGCTCTCTGGCGTGAGGGCAGCAGCTGGGGCTGGACCCCCCCTGGGGCTGAACACCCCCCTGGGGTTGGACACCCCCCGGAGACCTGCTACATCGCAGCCAGAAAGGCGAGTCAGGATGGGCAAAATATGTGGCACAGGCATCCCCCCCCAGTGGACTTTGGGTGAGGACAAAGGCCTGAGCTTAAATACAGGTCCTGAGCAAAGGAGGGGAACCCCAAGGAGGAGTGATCCCAAGGAGGAGGAACCCCAAGGAGGCTTCACACAGCTCTTTTCCCTGCAGCCTGACCCCAGGCTACAGCAGGATGCATGTTTATGTACAGATATAATTACCTCTACAGAAAGGCTGCTAATTTTCAGAGCTAACTGGCTTAGATAGGCCAAAAGTCTTGCTGCTTTCTGCACAGCCCACTTTCTGGGGGGCAGCAGGATTGTATGGGAATGTAATAGCCTGCAGGGCCAGAGAGCCTGGACTGCCTGCTGGTGTGTATTTCTGTTACTGCAATAAAAAGTTAGATTTTGACCAGAGAACAAGCAATAATATTCTCAAAGCCTTGTGCTTTATTTGGGAACCTAAAACCCACTGACTTATTAATTTATTTAAAGTTCTTGGAAAATTTTACCCTATACCTCTCAGGATTCTTACCATGTTTTTTGTGATGGTTTTGTAGGTAGTTCAGTTGAATATAACTGTTGTCTTGTCCAGGGGAATACACCTGCAGGAAGCTGACATGTATTTACATGCAAGGATGGGAGCCTAAAGTCCAACCAGTTACAAAGTGAGCATCAGAAATTAGTCATGCAGTTGTTTGTGAAATTACAGTCAACTAGGAAATAGCAGCAGAAAAAAAAATAATGTTTATTTCCAGGTAAGTGAATCATATTGAACAGTTTTGCTTGTCTACAAGCATCACTGCAAAATTTCCCATGGCATGAATTTATCACCCAATTACTAGGATGGAGCCTGCTGCTGTACAGACACACTTCACTCCACTAAATGGGTGAGACACCAATCTCAGTTCAGATCCATCCAGAACTATTAAAATCTGTTCAGTCAGAGGTGCAAGGCTTCGCACACAGTATACCAAGCCTCTGTCTTGCTCAAATCTGGGGGTCTACACCCAGTGAGTGCAGTATGTTATTTTAAAACTTGTGCTGTTTTTATGTGTGGATCCTTTTGCTGATTAAACTGAGAATTCAGCAGTAGTGGTGTATATATTTGCAATGGCAGGGATAGGGGGAAAACCAAATTGTTTTCTGCAAGTTGGTACAGGCAGTCCTCTAATGCTGGTGTCGTGCTCCAGTCTGTTTCCTACATACCAGACTCTCTCTGAGCATCCATGGAACCTGTTAATCTGAGCACAAACACAGCAAAATTAGGGTTTTCCTTCTGTGCTCTTGAAGAATAAAACACAAAATCTTCAGCAAGCAGCTCCCGTTCCTCTTGGCTTTGCAAAAGGAGACTGGCCCGACTGCCCTCTGCAAACGCCAGCTGAGTTCAGAGTAGGCTTCAGAGGCAGCCCTTGATTTAGTAAGAAGATGCTATTTGAAGTTCATTTTAAAATGTAGCATGCTGTTTCACATGTGGATTTTGAGGCTCTGTCCTTACTAGATACTCCCATTTTTGTCTCCTAAAAATTAATGACCCTGTTGTTACGAGATCTGTGCTTTTTAAATCACTTGTCCCGTACAGGACAGGTTCATCTGGTGATTCCTGTCTTTTTCCTCATCCTTATGCAGCTCTCCCCGATTTTGGGGTAATTGCTTTTTCTAGAAGTAGGTCAAAGCAAGTAGATAGTAGTAAGTCCAATCAGTGGTAGAGGAAGAGATTTTTCTCAACTAACAATTGCTAGAGAATGTGTTGAATCATTAAGAATTAAACATTAATGAAAAAACGTTTCTCCTTCCATGTTACTCTTCTCCTCACCAGACTTTTGATTGAAGATTAAATATTGTTTTCCCCGTTTTCTGAAGGGGGTAAGGAACACAATGGTCTTGTCTTCACTCTGAAATAAAGGTGAACTTTTAACTTGGGCTACCAGTGCCGGTGGAAACCCCAGGACAGATAAAGCACTTTGCATATTCTGCTTATCGGTGGCAGTGGGGAATGAGGAAAGGGTAAGAAAAGGATGATCAGATCTCAGACTAATCTGGGAGGAATGCAGTGGTCTTGCCTCTGATCAGACCTTACCATATTTACCATGAAGTAAGAATAGATTTTGCCCAAGTGAAGAGAGTATTTCTACCTGTCCAGTGGTGCTTGTTTCCACACAGATTGTGTTGCTGTGATTTTCCCCTGACAGATTTCGTGCGGGGCAGGCTGTGCACTTGGAAACTCAACCCTGCCTTCCGCCTCCCTTCAGGCCCCATAGCCGTGTCCCAACATATACATAAACTGCATTGGCCTTGCACCACACCCTGCACTCTTCAAACACCTTTTTTTCTTTTTTTCTATAGGAAATGATGCAGGAAACTTTCTCTTGCAGTGGCTTAAGTTATATTCTCATCCTTCCTGTAAATTTTCTTCCTGAATCATGCTTTTTTCCTTTGCACAACCTTAGGAAAACATGCTACTTTTACAAAGGAGCTATGAAACTATTGCCACAAGTGCTTGGTAAACAGGGGCCTGTCCAGCGTGCCCCAGGCAGCAAGCAAACCTGCGCCAGGCAGCTTTCTCCCTGCGCTGAGCAGCTGGAATCCAAGGGCATTTCAAGGAGAATTTGCTCCGTTGCTTTCACTCCTCTCAGCCAGCTAGTGCTTGGTTTGAGGGAGTTTGATGCAATGCTGTGATTTTATACCAGCTGTAAGGCTGAGGCCACGCTGCAGTGACCTGGGGAGGGACAGGTCCCCCCTGTGCTCAGCTCTGATCTCCATGTGAGCAATAACCAGGGACAAGTCCATTGCAGGAGACTGTGGATTAAAAGGTGTGGGACTCACGCTGAGGTGGAAAGGTGGCAGAGGAAAGCAGGCAGGCATGGAGCACAGAGGGGAACAAAAATGCCTGCGGAAGCCAGCCCTTCTCAGTGTGCTGGCTCACAAGCCATGGCGATCATGTGCAGTTTCCTTATGTGAAAGGCAGATCATTGCCTTACAGAAAACAAGCACTGTCTTTTCCCAGCACTGCTGTAGGAGGCTTTGCTGACTGGACTGTTTCTAAGACAGCTCAGGTAGCAGCACTTCAAAATTACTTTTTCTTCCTTCCAGCAAATGCTGCCTTACCAGTCTGAGCTGGTGGAGAACAGAGCAACAGACTCAGCCTTAATGGCTCTTCAGTCTCTAGCAGGAGAAAAGTGTTACAAGCTGCAGCAGTTCACTGTGATCCAAATGAAAACTGGGCTTGCAAAATTAATTCTTGGTGCTGTGCAGACACTGCAAGTTCATCACTGGGAAAGCAAGGTCCTGCATGCAGCCCTGGTGCAGATACCAACCGCCCAGCTCCTGTTACTGTCCCCACAGTGCCCGTTACCACAGCTGTCCATGCTTGAGCCCTAACTCTTTAGAATTTTTTCATTCTGCCCTTGAGGAGTCAGTGAGCCCCCTACACTGAAGATGGACGTGCATCTTCCAAAGCTCCTGCAACGCAGCCGCTTCGGGGCGTGGAGACGTGCCACGCTTCTGCGTGTGCTCAAAGGATTTCTGATTCAGATTCCACTGGCCACCGAAAAATGCATTAGTGCCTGCAGCAGCTGCTGAAATTAGGAGGAAATGAAATACCTTCTTCTGGATTAGATATTGCAAAATCTCTCATCCCAGCCTGTGTGAAAGTTCAACTGCTTCCTTTGTTTATGAGGTGAAGGATATTTTTGTCAACTGCAGTGTCTGATTCTTTTTTTTTTTTTTTTTTAAATAAGAATCTGTTTATTTATTGGAAGTCTAAAACCTCTTTGAACTTTTAAAATCAGCTTTTAGCAGCTGAGCTTTTCATTAAAGGTGCTGATAGGTCATGTGTTATCACAGGTGACCTTCAAGAACAGTAAAGGGCAGGTTTTGATCCTGAGGTGATGGTGGGAAAAGATGAAGTTCTACTGGCGTTGTTCCAGGCGAGGCCCCCCCTTGGCTGTGCCCACGGCTCCTTTCCATATCTCTTTCTTGCAGCCATAGTATCTCAAGGTTGGTTTGAGGACTTTTTCTCACTTTGCCTTTCCCTGGTGAGTTTGCAAGAGGTCAGTGAGTCTGGCCTCTAGTAATTCCTCCTGTTTTGGGCATAGAAGTGCCTGATTTAGAGTCCCACACATCTGCAGCTGTGAAATGTACAGGTCACTAACTGGCCCAGACCTGACTTCTGTACGTGGTAAAGAATGTTCATAGCATGGTTCCTTCTCTTTTTCATATGTGTGTGTTTGTGACAAGGCCATTGCTTGTTAGACTTGTCAAATGGCTGTGGTGGAGCTGGTGAAGCACTGCCCTTGGCTGCCCCCAAGCACCCACGCACTCAAGCTCTGCTTCTGGCTTTTGTTGGATGCAGTGAAAGACTGGTCCAGGCACTTTTCCCGCTTGCTCTACTCTGGTTAAACACACCAGGTTAAGTTATTCCTCATCTGTACTGAAATGAAAAGAAAACCAGACCCTTAGTGTTTATTTGTCACAAATATTTTGCACTCAGTGGGGGGAAGCTGGTCTTGTAATGGCAATAGTGGCAGGGACAGCCCGGGTGGCCAGGGGGACTCCCTGAAGCCACTGGATGACTTACCCCGTCCCTCAGACTCTGGGCTCTTCGGGGTGGATCTCTGTTGTGACTCCCCATGACTATACCTCAGTCACTGTCTGTGACACAAACAGTATTTCATGTACCCAGAGCAGCTGCTTCGGGGCGGCACTGATGTTCCTCAAGTGGCGGGAGGCAGAGCTTCACCTTTGCCAGGCGTGCTTGGAGCAGGCTGCAAAACAACTGCAGTTATTACTTGTGTTTCTTCAGTCTTGTCAAAGCTGGAAAGTCCGCTCCTATATATTATTTGCTAATTTATGATCTTTTGTACCTTCTAAAACAACCAAAGAAAAAAGTAACTGCTGTCCTTAAAAACTATGTAAATACTGATGATGAAGTAACAGCACCCAGCAATACTTCCCCCAGTTTTACTTTGTTCGGGCAGACTACTCCTACCCTTCAGTTAATAATTACACATAAGGAGGTACCAATTTATGGCAGGACAACATGGAAGTAGTAGAAAACGCAAAGTAAACTTGACAATGTCGGGAAGAGGGTGTTTTGGTTTGTTTTTTTTGTGAAGGTGATGCAGTAATGCTGCTGAGGAGCACTTGTGCTGACCCAGAGGCCATCTGGCACGGCCCTTCCTCTGTTTTCACAAGTAACGTCACTTCATACTAATATGACGTGACTCATTAACTCAATGTCTTGAACAGACAGTTTCTTGACATCAAACTTGTCAACAACACAGCAACGATACTGCAGAGCCCTGAACTGAGCTCTCTGGGATGACACCAGAAACCTTGTTATCTCTGAGTAGTGCCTGGCCATTCTTCCCACCTCTGCTCTGCATCGCAGTGACCTTTGCTTCTGCAATACGCTTTCTCAGTAACTAATTATTGAGGTTTGAGTAGTTTTGCTCATACTTCACTTTATCTGAGATCCCTGTCCCCAGCCAATCTTCCCCAGAAAATGGACTCTCCAAACCACACAACTGGCCCTTCACCCTCAGGTGACTTCCAAACCTCCGTCATTTCACCTTCCTGTTGTGACATCTGGTCATATGTTTTCCATGTCCCCCTTCTGCCTGAATTTCCTGAAAATGTTGAAATCTGGCAAAGTTTTTGGAACTAGCAATTGCCAAAACTAAGGCTGTTTCCTACTCTCCTTGTTTTCACTGACACCTGATGAGCGACGTGCTGTCTGAACCTCCCCTGGCTGCCTCCTGTGTGTACAGACATTGCAGCTTCTCAAAGATCTTAATTGTCTTTGGCTTCTCCCATTCATGTTTACATTTTACACTCTCAAGTTTGCCTGAGACAGGAAACCAATCAAATGTGCTTGATCAAGAGTCTTGGTTCCAGCTGTTTCTGAGAACCGCATAAGAGCCGTGTAACAGCGAGCTCGGGCCCGGCTGGGCAGCCGAGGAGAAGCCTGGGAGCGTGGGTATGATGACAGGGACTCAGTGAAGGGTTTTGCCACCTTGGAGAGTGGCAGCTTCTAGATAAGCACGGTCATAAACAGAATAAACTCACTGGATTGATTTTTTCTCTCTCTGTAAAAACCTTACTTTTTGAGCCAGGTAGATTTAACAGCACGTGCTTTTGCTGGACCCTTTGTGATCCCTCGGGGATGGAGGGTCTGATTCCAGGGCTGTTGAGGGCAGTGAGCTGCATTGCATCACCTCTCCTCAGGGCAACTCCTGTCTGGCTTCACGAGCCAGGAAATGCCCAGGAGATGCCGTTAAAGGGGTTTTCCCACCAGGACCGAAGTGCTGTCTGTATAACTTTCCTTTCCCTATAGAGGACAGATATCCAGCGGCAAAAGATTGAACTGCAACAAAAACACCTCCCCCAGAAACTGCTGTCCTGCTGCGCAGGAGCAGCCTCACATGCTCATGAAACTCAAACCAAGGCCCTGCTCACTGTATTTTCTGGCCATCCAGAAGGAATCTTGTTCAGCCTCCTATTCAGATTTTGGGGGGATTTTTGGGAGATGAAAAGTCATCCACAGCTGCTGCTGAAGGTTTGATACACCAGGTGTGACTGGAAAATGAAAGGGAAGGCAGCACTGAGCCCCTCAATTTGGGCTCCAATAACGATAATGATTCAATTTAGACTTCATCAAAGAAGAGGGGGAGGGGGGCTGGAGGAGGCGGTTTGATCACAGGGATGCCCTTCAGCCAAATCATACCCTGAGGCACGATGAAGACAGTGGCTCAGTGAAAGGACAGGCTGGAATTACAGGTCCTGCAGTGCCTCTGGGCAGGGGGAGCTGGGCCATGGGAAGAGCTGCTGGTCGCCCTGGTGGGGTGTGGACACCTGGCTTGGTGCAGGACAGAGCACCCAGCACTTGCAGCTGAGTCTCCATCATGTATTCACACTTGAGCAGCTTTGGGACTTTTTCAGTTACACCCTGCGAGATGGGTTAATCCTTTGTTCCAACAACATTAGCATCAGCATCTTCCACTAATTTCTGAGAGCGTGCAAATATTGATAGAGCTACCAGAAACACATATAAAGTGAAGCATCTTAGCAGGTGGGAAAAAGCAGTAAAGAGAAGATTTGTACCAGCTAGCACACACACCAAGTGGTGCCTGATGTGTGCTTTACACCGAGCCATGTTAATCAGGTTTTGGGCCTAGTGTGAGCGCAGCCCGAGCTCAAGCAGCTCTGACAAGCAGGAACATGTCCTAAAGCCATAACCACAACACGTCTGTCCCTGGGAATGCACTTCAGATCACAGGAGGTGTT
Organism: Athene cunicularia; assembly: GCF_003259725.1. Classification (NCBI taxonomy): domain Eukaryota; kingdom Metazoa; phylum Chordata; class Aves; order Strigiformes; family Strigidae; genus Athene; species Athene cunicularia. The sequence goes on along the minus strand of NW_020799118.1, from coordinate 14,203,759 downwards.
GCTGCCCTGGTGGCCTCCCCGACACCCAGGGCTGATAAACGGACCCAGTCTCACCTGCTGTGTTATTCTAGGAAGGATGTGATAAGCTGCTTCTCCTCCCCAGCTCTCCAAACTACACCCCTGCCATCTGCCCCTGGGTGTACGTGCATGCTAAAAGCAGGGGGGCAGGTAAAAGGCAAGAGGTAGTTTGCAAAATTACGGAATTTCTGCCAGCGTCCTTGGGCGGAGGAGGAAGAGCGGGAACTCCTGCGCCCTGCCTCCCGTGGCAGCGTATTTAACCGGGAAGTCGAGCCTGGAGCTGCACCTCTGCACGGGGGAGAGAGGAGCAGGCTGGGGGAAGATGAGCTGCAGCAGGTACCCAGTGAATGTGAAGGCTGTTGGCTTGATGCAATGCAGAAAGCAGAAGGTACTTAAATGGGCTTTTTGTTGGATTTTTTTTTCTCTTTAAATATTTACAAATCGGGAAACTAGAGGGCTTTTTTGAGTTGTTCTTACAGGGGTATGTTTACTCATTTCTCTGCAGTATTGGGATTAGAGACTTGTGATCTAGGAGGGGGGGGTCTTAGACTTGTTTTTTTGATGGGCTTAATATCATAAGACAATGGTTATCTTGGATTCTGCTGTCTTTCTGTTCACAGTGTCATAAAAATCTTCTGGTTTTAATGATTACCCATTTGGGGCCCTAAAATTAAGGAAATATTTTTATAGGTCTAATATTTAATTTCATTTTTTGATATGACAGTTTTGCAGCCTGAAGCCAGAATTAAACCACAGGTCCTAGAAAATGCCGATTGTTGAAAGCATCCAATACTGAACATTGTAATTTTAAAAAAAGGCACTTCTTTTCACTTTTATTTTTCCAGAACTACATGATATTTGTGTCTTGGTCAGATCAGAACAACATTCTCATCTACCGGACGTTTGAAGACTTTAAGAGATTCCATGTAAGTATCCCCCAGAAAACAGGATTCCTGTCCTGGGGAGGGGGAAGGAGCCCAGCTGCGTGCCGGGGCTGCAAAGCACCACTGTTCTCTCCTCTTCCTTGCTTTTAGAAAGAGCTGAAGAGAAAATTCCCCATCGAGGGTGGGTCACTCAGGAGATCTGACCGGACAATACCCAGGTTTAGAGGTAAAGAGAACAAATACCTAACAGCCCAACAAACACGACAGCGCTATCAGGGACATTCATAACTAATGACAGACTTCAGTCCTTCCTCTGGAACAGATTAACAGCTTGCTGCTGCTCATGGCCCAGTACTGCTGGGTTTATTAATGCACTTGGGTCTATTACTGACTTTAAATAACCCAGAATGACTTAAACAGAGAATTGTACTTGGTAAATTTATATTACACTTTAAATACTGGCCCAGAGTTCCTTGCAACATTTTAATGTGAACAAAGATAAATTTTAGGTATTGAAAGCTTGTATCAGGTGCTATTAAAGATAAGGAAGCAGAAGCAGCTGCTGTTTCCTCTTCTGACAGTTTGGGCTTGTGTGGGGAAAGGGTGGCAGGTGAGGGCACCCTCCTCTTCAGGAAAAAGATGCTGCTCTCAGGGCATTCAGACCTGTTGTTTTACACCAACTTTGCTCATGTTATTTTAAAGATGCAAATGTGAAGCAGAGGAAGAGGGGGAAGCTGAACAGGTGCCTGGAGATACTGAAACTGCTGGAAACTTACTCCCAGGAGCTGCTGAAAATGGATGCTAAAATATCCCAGGGTGAAGATGTGATTCAGTTTTTCAAGGCACAGACCCAAGACCTGGATCCCTCCTTTCCTGAAAACAGGTATGAAATCACATTTGTATTTTCTGTTTGTATGCATCTTCATGAAACAGAAATGTGACAGAATATGGGTAGAAGAGAAACAAAAGTTAAATACTGGGGTGGCAGAGCAGGGAAGTTCTACTGAATGCTTTAATGCATGTTTATGTTGTTTCTGATGCCTAAGATTTTCTTAGCCTACTGCGTAGATGATTTTACCAAAATTAATACTAACCTCAACCTTCCACGGGAGCTTTCAGTAAATCAGTATTAAACTTTACTTTTCAGTGTTGTGATAATGCCATCAGAAATTGGAGGGGAAAAGAAAAACCCAGCACAGCAGAAGCTCTCCTCTATTACACATCCCCAGGTGTCCCAGAGCTACAGGTGCATCGAGACCTTTGAAACCAAAGACACAAAAAACAAGACTTTCAAAGTGGATAAGAAGGAAATTATTGAAGTGTTAATCAAGGACATGACTGGTATGTTTGATAGGGATTTTTTGGTTTCAGAGCGGGATGGTGTAAGATTAATTCACAGCTTGGCAAATGCCAAGTCAGGAGCACCCTGGCTGCGAGTGAGTGTTTGTGCCTGTGCTGTGCTCACCCGGAATGACACGGGAGGAAGGAAAAAAAGTATCAGCATGGCACTGGCTAGGCTCTGCAGAATGTCCCTCCTGTTTCTTGTGGATTATGGTTGTCTGTCTACTTGCAGGCTGTTAAAAACCTTTTTTTGGCTGTTTGCTGCAGGATGGTGGCTAGTGGAAAACGCAGACAAGCAGATAGCCTGGTTCCCAGCCTCATATCTGGAAGAGATTGATGTCCACAAGGACATCCAGAGTGCCTTGAGCTCAGACAAGGAGGGTAAGTCTGGTTCTGGCTCCCTAGGACACCATGTTCCCCCTTCAGGAAAAAATTAAAAAAAAAATTCTGCAAAAATCCTGCCACTTCAACCACAACTTGGAGCCCCTGCCTGGAGCTCTGACTTCTGATCAGCTGTGGGTCTCCTGGCAGATCCATCACTCACAGCAGTGACACTTGTCCTGCAGCTATCTTGTCCCCAGGGCTGCGGAGCTGCTCTGTCCCATTTTATCCTTAAGGCAAAATCTGACGTCCCCCTCCTCTCTGCAGGCAGCCTTTACTTTGTGGCACGGGCCTACGAGTCACAGAAGGCAGATGAGCTCTCACTGAACAACGGCGTAGTCGTGGAGGTGATCAGGAAATCCGATGACGGCTGGTGGCTGATCCGGTGAGGCGGCTTTTCCGAGGGGGACAGTTCCCTGCTGCAGGTGCATCCTGCCTGCTCAGGGCGTGGAGGGGCTCCCCCAAGTTGACTGCCCTCGCCTAGGGAGGGTTTTCCCCTTCCTGGTGTCCTGTGCACTGGGCTGAGTCCCCACCTGCTTCCCCCGGGCGCTCTGCTCCCTCCCCACGCTCTGAAGCTGGGAGAAGGGCTCGTTTCAGTGCCTCTTTCCCTCCATCCCCCTCAGATACAACGGTCGAACCGGCTACATGCCTTCCATGTGCCTCCAGCCCTACAAGAACCCTCACCACAAGCTCCAGACCATCATGAGCTGCGGGCTCAACGTCTCCACCCCGAACCTCTGCTCCTCCCTGGTGGTTGCCCAGCCCCAGGCTGAGGCTGCAGCACACTGCAGGGTGCAGGTTTGCTCCTCCCTCAGCCAGACTGAGGAGGACTTGAGCTCCTCAAGAAGCAGATCAAGGTCTCTGCCCAGGGCCAGCTCCACCCCGGACCTGGAGTCAGACAGCTTGTCCCTCAGCTCAGGGAGCAGCAGTGAGCGGGATGGCCGCCTCAGCTGGAAGCCCAATTTGTCAAGATCTCTGCCCGAAGTTGAGCAGGCCAGGAGCTCTCCCCTGGACCATGCGGCAGCCATGCACAGCAACAAGTCTCCCCGCCTCACCCATGAGGACAGGAATGATTCTGGTTTTGTGGAATCATCTACAGCTGATTTAAATTACTCCCTCACTGACCCCGACTTGGCTGCTTGTGCCCCCAAGGTGCCCGTGCGTCCCTCAGCCCACGAGATCCTCCAGAAGTGCAGCACCATCACGAAGCGAGCCGTGCAGCAGTCTTCCTCCCGGCCAGCACTCCAGGCTCTTCTTCCTCTCCCCAGCACACACTAGTGCCCTCAGGGTGGGGGCACAGACCCAGCCCCGGGCCAGACACCCTCCTCGAAGGAGCCAAGGGCTTGGGGCTGTTGCTTTCCAAGGACATGGTTAGATCCCAATGGATCCCACATGCAAACGTGGCTTCTGTGGGTAACACTGCCCTGTGCTGCAGCTTGCAGTCAGGAGGAGCTTTAGTGGAGTTAGTGGGAGAGGATTTATGGGTTTAACTTATCAGGGGAGTCATAGCAGCTCCTGGGTCAGTCAGAGGTCACTTCAGATTCAGTTAATTCTCCCTCAGGCAGGTGTTTATCCTGCAGCGCAGGATGTGAACGGTCTTGGCGTTATTCCTGAGGGGCTGCAGCTGCTCTCCATGGTGGAGAGAAACCGGGTCAGAGCAGGGGAGAGTCACCCCTGAAATCCAGAGCTACAATTGCTGGGATGGGACGGTACAGCCATGTGGATGTCATTTGTCCAACATCCCTATTTTTTTTATATATATATATATTTTTTTTTAAAAAAAAAACCCTCTTTGATTTTTGGTGTTTTTTGGGGAGCTTTTTTTGTTGTTTCTGTGGGGATGTTTTTTAAATTTTTTTTAAAGGTTAGATCAAATTGGGTAGTGGAGAACCAGCCTTCAAATACAGGAATTGGCTGGATCTGCTGATCAAAAAACCTGTTGGCTGGAAACCTCATCTCTAACCAGTCCCTGCAGTGACATCTGTGCAGGCACAAAGCAAAACCAGTTGCAGTCTACCTTCCCTCCCAGCTGGGAAAGGGGGCCAGAGCCCATTTTTATGAACAAAATATTCCCCTTTCAAGGGGGTCTGATAGTTACTGAAACTTGCAGCAATTCTCATCCTAAACTCATTTGCTAGAATTGAGTTAGAAAAATAGTTATAGAAAAACTTAGATGTATCTTATATAGATTGCTGCCTTTTAGTTAATCTCCCAGGTATCTGTTCTTTTTTTTTTTGAAACAAGTAATTTAACCAACTTGTATTTATGTTGTTCTAAGTTTTATACATCTGACTATATAATAAAATACATATAAATACCTACAAGACTGCTTGTTTTTCATAATTCAAAAATTTTCTAGCTGGAGAATTAAAACTCTGCTTATATCCCTTCCCAGGTGCTAATACTGAGGGCAGGCACAGGGGAGATACCTGCCTTGGCCCAGGCTGAGTTTTGCCCAAACAAAATATTCAATGGCATCGATACATCACGCCTGGCTGGGCTGCAGGATACAATACAACATCAACAGTTGTCTCTCTCAAACCCTGTAAAATCTTTAAATCCCCAGGTTCTGCCTTTTCTCCAAACTAAGTGCTGTTTAAGTGTCCAGGCCTGAAAATTCCAGGGGTGAAAATATAAAGGAAAACCACAGCTTGGCCAAAGAAATGAACCCTTCCTCTCATTAAAGCCCCAAGGAGACCAAATGCTGGACTTGTTTTAGAAAGTCAAACTTTAAAATTTTATTATAAAATAGGGGAATAGTCCAGTTGCCATACCTGGCAGAAAAGCAGTTCAGGCTCTCCCCTCCGGAAAGAGCAATGGGCATGAGGAGGGTCACAGTGTCAAGTCTTCCTGCTGGGAGGCATCAGCCAGCCTCATGTTCTGCCACATGAAATCAATGAACATGGAGGCCTGGAGCAAGCGGCTCAGCCTCTGAAAATGCCGCTCTGTAAGAAGAGAAAGGTGACAGTTCACACTACGGGAGGGAAAGCTCAGAACAGGGCGCAAAAAGCTCTCTTTTTAGACCAAGGCAAGCAGGGAATACTCAGGACCAGGAGGAGGCCTCAGGCTCGGAGCCCGTCCCTGCAGCCTGACTCACCAGTGTAGGGCAGCAGTGACTCCACTGCAGATTTAATGCCCGAGTACTGCAGGAGGCTGTCTGGGGCTTCGTGCTTCAGCAGGGTTTCGATGACAGCTTGGGCCTCGTGGCAGTTCCGTGTGTTCGTATTCCACGTCACCAGGAACGTCAACACGGCCTCTACGGGGCGAGGAGAGGTGAACTGCTGGCGTGGGACGGGCTGAGGCAGCAAATGGCTCTTCTGCCCTACAGAGCAGACCCGCTCCCGCCGGCTATGCCCGAGGGGCCCAGAGGGGCAGAACAATGATGTGCTGAACTGCTTCCTGCATGGCCAGGCCAGGCCAAACCACACAGAGCTCAGAGCAGCTGCTAGTGTGCACACGAGTAACACCGTGACAAAACCCAGGGAGCTCAGCGGTAAACGCTGTGCTAGGGACATTCCTCTCATTTCAGTTGAGGAAATAAACCCCTGACCCGAACCATTTTAGCACTTAAACGACATTGCAACAAACCTTTCTGATCCTTCCGGAGCCGAGCAATGTTCTCTTCCAAGTGCTTTCTCCCATTGGTTTCCTTGAGGATGGCTGCAGAAAAAGAAATTGAGAGTCTGTGTGGGAGCTCAGCCCTGCACCCGCGGGCTGAGCAGGGAGACCATCCGCTATCAGGGGTGACTGCACTGAGGGAAACAGGAGCCGTAAGAGAAAGGGAAAAGCAAGACTTTCAGACAATTAGACTTTGTTATCTTTGTCTACCTGGAGATGTTCTGGAAAGCAGAAAGGGCAGAAAAATGCCTTCAGAGCACAGCTCGGACTCACCTTTGACCACCATCAACACTGTGTGTGGACGATCCAGCGAGATTGCCAACCCTAAAGCTTTGAGGTATCTTTTCTCATGAAGCAGGTTTGAAAGCTCTTGCTCTCTGGAAAACAAGTCAGGGTCAAGACAGTAAGACAAATTATATGGTTGGCAGAAAAAACCACTATACAGAAAGTAGCAGATTTGGCAATAGCAGCACGTTTAGTTTAATGCCAAGAAGTTAATGCCACTTGCCAGCGAGTGCCTCAGTGCCCTCATTGTGCAGGTAATTACATTGGCACGTTCAAGGGCTCCCTGAACTATTCTGTGCTGGCTGAAGTGGGAGAAAGTGAAAGTAGGTTTCAGCGGTTTGACTTTGCTTATCTTGGCAGTGCCTACATGTGAAACCAATCAATTGTCAAGCTGACAGTATTATAGCAAGGCTTTGCAGGAACTAAAGATAAACTACAAAGGAGAAATGACTGCTGTGCCTTGACAGCCTCTAAATAGCTAAATGATGTAATTAATATTCGGATTAGACTGAGCTGGATGGCTCTAGGTGTGGACAGTTCTACTGGACAGCTTGTCTTTCACACAGCTCATCACTGCACAGGATCAACTTACTTCATAATCTGCTCCTCCTGTTTAGCTTGTGCCTCCTCCTCTTCAATTTCAGTGACATCCTATAAAAAAACCCAGAATATAATTTTGTCAAATCTTGCTTTAATACAGATAAATTTTTATTTAGCCATCAAGTGATGAGATCAGTTTCTGCAGCAAGATCTGTAGGTCAAGTAATTGAAGTGATAAATCCAGCAACTCACAACTTCCCTCCAAACCACCCTGAGAACACCAGCACCAGGCAGGCTGCTAAGGGCCATCTGCTGTTCCTTTGACATCAACTGGGGAAATACAATACGGCCAACCCCCCCAAGATATGCCTTACTGACCCAATTTCTAAGTGCAGAAAAATGAGAGCACATGTCATGTTGGAATAGCGGGGAACAACCTGCTGGGATCCCCGAGTTCTCCACCTGCATCCTGAGGAAACAGAGGCAGACCCTGACTGTACCTTCCACAGCAAGATGCAGGAGTCACTGGATGCTGTCACAACCATGTCATCTTGCTTGTTAGAGTGAAGACCCCAGATTTTGTCTTCATGACCATCTAATGTTTTCACACATTCATTTGTTTTAATCGTCCAGAGTTTTACAAGACCATCAGAGCCGCTTTTGGGAGAGAAAGAAACACAACAAAAAGAATCACTGCCTAGATCCATTCTTGCTCCAACCTGCCGCAAGTATCAGATAAAATGGTCCCATTCTGATGCTTTTCAAACAGGAGAATGAACCAAAAACATCTAGGCTGAGATGCACCCTCCGCTCTGCTTAACTAGAGTGTCTGTCACCAACCTAGCAATATCACAGCAGCTCAGGACAATCCACAGCGTAGCAGGAGAGGAGGAAGGTTAAGTCAGGCCCTGCAAAAAGCCTGGCATAAACACGGCCTCTTCCTATCAGTCTTTCCAAAACTAAACCCATTGCACAAGATTCTTCCCTCTTGCTGCTGCTATCAGCTAAGAGATTTCTCTTCTTGTTAGTTTTGCCATCTTCCTCTAGACTCCTGGTGTAGGCATTTACCTGCTGAGCAGTTGCATTCCTCGGCTTACAAAAATGATCTTCAGTACGGAAGCATCGTGACCTTCAAAGGTCTGGAAAACAGAAAGAAAGCTCAGACCTGTTTGAATTGTTGCCTTTCAAGGGGATAATATTTACTCCCATACAGGTAATTTCCAAATAGCAGCCTTCATCCTTGGGATTATTACAGCTGGTTAAAAGAACAGCAGGAAATGATTTGTCCCCACACCATTTCTGCAGCCAAGCTGCTTGCCCACCCTTGTTGGCCAAGGTCATACTGCAAATGGTGGGAATGGGGGGGCCAACTGCCCTGGCTGTGCCCCCAGAAGGCCGATTCCCCCGACACTGCATGAAGCACCTGCTCAGGGGGGTGACACCACCAGGCAGAATGTGGCACAGAGTCAGCAACTGCCTTCTCGTGGTCTTAGCGAGACCCCACTGGACTGGAAAGACTGTTCTAGCAAGACTGAGTCTGAGATTTAAACTTGTGTGCTTAAACTTGATGGGCACAGCTGGGTCAGGCAAAGCCAACTTTCTTTCAACAGCACGAATGTGCTTTTCCCCTATGATCAACCATGTTGCTCACTGGTTTAGAGAAAAGAAAATCACTTGAACGTTGGGCAGATGCTCTTGTCCTGCAGCTTTGTGTGTAGCTCACAGATCCAGGATCCTGCAGAACAAGGCTAAACCTGGGGAGCTCAACCTTCATCATGGCCACGTTGCTGCGTTTCAGCCACACTACCTAGCAGGTTTGTTGTTTTTTTTTTTCTCTAAAGCAGCCTTAATCAACCCCTTGGGCTTTGGCACAAGGGCTGTCTGGAGAAAGGGGTGCTCTGAGTTCTCATTACCTTCAGACAGCTGAAGTCCCGAAGACCCCAAAGCTTCAGGGTCCCATCTGCTGAAGAGGTGGCCAAGACCTGATCCACAGGGGAGAACTGCACACACCAGATCCCACGCTTATGGCCAGCGAAGACACCCAGCAAAGAGCAATCGGAACAGGCCCACAGCTTGGCCAGCCGGTCCTGTGAGCCAGTGGCAATCAGCTTGTCGTTGGGAGAAACTGCCACACTGTTTATGTCCTGGAGAAGTCACACAAGTACAGAGAGCACCAGGCAGCGTCAGACTTTGCTCTAGCTGTCAGACAGGTAATAAATGTAGGGTACAACACAGGAGAGAAAGATTTAAATACTAAAAGCATATTTTAATGTCAGATGAAGCTTTACCTTGTCATGACCCCTCTCAGTCACTTTTGCATGAAGGGCTTCTGGGCTGGAGATCAAGGCTGCTTTTGCTTTGGAAGTGAGGGATTCCGGGATATTCCAGATCTTGATAGTGCAGTCCTGGCTGCTGGTTACTACGAAGCTTTCTTTCAGTCTGAAAGGAATAAAAATATCAAGTGTAAAGAAGCAAAATGGTGGTTTCCCACACACAGAAAAAATCCCTTTTCCTCCCCTACCAGGATCTACACACGTTCAGTCAATCTGCTGGGATGTGAAACAGTGCTTTCATGTTTTTCCAAGATGTCTTTCATTTTACTTAGGTCCCTGGGATAGCCTCCAGCAATTCACAGAATCACAGAATCATTCAGGTTGGAAAAGACCCTTGGGATCACTGAGTCCAACCATCAGCCCAACGCTAAAGTTCTCCCCTACCCCACATCCCCCAACAGCTCATCCTTAAACACATCCAGGGATGGGGACTCTGCCCCCTCCCCGGGCAGCCTATTCCACTCTCTGACCACTCTTTCTGTGAAAAATTTTTTCCTAATGTCCAGTCTGAACCTCTCCTGTTGCAGTTTAAACACTAGTTTCAGACACTAGGCAAGAGCATTGCTAGCTCCCTTCATTTGCAAAGGTACACTGCAGCTCTTGAATGGGCAAGCTGAGCTTCCAGGCTGTTAGGCAGCATGAAGAAAGGAGAGGAGCTGATAAACAGACATGCTATTCAAGCAAGCACCTTCACAGACACGTTCTCTTCACTCCCCAACCCTCCTCTCCACATCACTCAAGCTTTATCTGGCAACTTATCCAGCAGCTGCTCCTTAAGGAGTTAAACTGACAAAGAAATGCAAACTTTGCAACTTATGGATAAACAGATGTGCGTCAAAAAAAAGTCACCCTTCCTTCAAACTCGAGTGCTGTGGTGAGCTGGGACCAAGCATGAGAAACAACAGGGCTCAGAGGGAGGCACCCACCAGAACATTCACCCTGAGGATCAGAAAAGCAGCCGCAACTCACACTAGCAAAGGGAAACCCTCCTCTTATTTTTATTACCTTGAGCAAGAGACTGCGCCTACCCCGTGTGCGTGACCCAGTCCCTGGGCCACACAGAGCACCCTTCCATCTTTGTTCATCCGCCAGACTCGAAGGCTTTTGTCCTGTAACGGGAGAGGACAGAAACCGCTGGGATTTGCTGACAGGTGATCAGTTCCTCATGCACTCACCATGTCCATAAGCCTGACTCTTCGTTTATTTTCAAGCTTGAACCTTTGCCTGCACTCATCAGAGTGGGTGAGGGTAGACAAAGGCAAACCTGGTGTGCTGCAGCCAAGGAGGTTGATTTCTGGGTGTACCAGGGCAGTTGGCACCTTTTTTCCAACATTTTACATTTTTTTTTTTTTTTTTTTTTACACCCAGCTCCCCATCAGTCTCATGCTAATGACCTCTCTGAACTATAATGCACTTGGAGAATGAGACATCTCCTTTCAGGCTAATAAATCCCATTTCCCCAGGGACAACGTTAAAAAAGAATAGGGGAAGAACCTTATATTTGGGGGATGTTGCAGAAAGATGGATCACTAAAAAGAAATACAACAACTCTGCCCATAAAGATCACTAGAAATGAAGAGTTTCATTAAAGGAAGAAAATTAACACACCTTAGCACAGCTGACGAACATCAGGCCTTTTCTGAAGACATCCAAAGCAAGAATTGTTTCTAAACAGAAGAAAAAACAGCTGGATGCAAAATACTGAAATCAGACAACAGAAACATGTCAATTAATAACTGACTGGGGGACAGGTTTGGGACACTCGGAACAAATCCACACTCACTACATAGGGACCGGCTGCGCTCGGCTTTGGTGCGAGTCTCACCTGCAGCCACAAAACTGCACTCAGAGCTCACCCCCATGTACCCACATCTTTAGCTCCACTTTAAATCAATCTCACTGATAGTGAAAGGGACCAAATTGGCAGACATGGAAAAAGAAAACTAGTATTTTCAAAATCAGGACAGCTTAATAAATCCTTTTTCCACACAACTCCAAAACCTGCTGGGATGCTGTTCCAGAGAGAACTCAAGGACTCCAGTCTCCACATAAGAGGGATGAGAGAAGCTGCATAAAGAAATACTTGCAGATCTCCCACCTCCACGTCAGAGCTGACCACACACACCTGTGTGGCCGTAGAGGATTTGGCAGTGTGATGTGGCCAGTTCAAACACTTTCAGCTGAGGGCTGTTGGTGGCCACAACAATGTGAGAATCACCCGGCCCAAGGAACTTCACATCCAGAACTTCATCGTTGTAACCTGCAAGCTGAGGGTGACAGAACAGAAACAGCTTAATAGGGACGAGTTAGCTGGTTAGAGAAGCACTGAATGGGTCTGTGCTCAGGGACGCTATACGACTGTTATTTTTCATTTAATACTGTGCGTAAAAACCTTTTTTACACATAAGATGGAGCATGGGAGGGATTTCTGGCTAGGCCTGTTCTCCTTTCTTTTTCCTAGGTTTGTCTCTGTTCAATATTTCTCCAAACAAGCCAATTGGCTTTCTGGCTTGCAATCAAGGAACAATTCAAGTATGGGCAGGAGGGGAGGGCACCCTGGACAAAACTTTCACCAGAAGCAGAGCTGATCCTCAAGTATGCATAAGGGAGAGGAAAAGGGAGACTGAGGGTTGTTACCTGCTTCCTGAGCTGAAGAGTTTGAGCGTCATATAAAACAATGTTGTGTTCCACGGACACTGTGACAATCTCGTTTCTCTCAGGCACAAGCATGCACTGGGTGAGGCTGCGCTCGCTGGCCTCCTCCTTCAGCGTGAAGGGCATGGGCTGGGTGTACACACAAGCAGCTGTGGCAACTTCCCAAACTTTCAAGATGCCTAACAAAAATGACAGATAAATTATCTGTCAGAACTGCTGTTTCAGATAGTGGTTGTGCAAAGAGTATAAAACAAACCCTGGCCTTGCCAACTGGAAAAAGCTACGCAGCCTTATGGCAGGACTGCGATGACATCCAATCACAGTGGCACGAAGGGCCACAAAATCTTTCTTCTTCAGTCCAAATCAAAACTTTACTGCAGTTTGAAAATATAAAGAGTTAAAGCTCCACAGCATGTCTGACCAACCCTGCTCACCCACTGTTGTCAGAGGAGGAACTGAAGAGAAGGCTCTGCCCTCCAGCCCTCGGTTCAGCCCGAGAATTCTGCCACACAGAGAACACACATCCCAGGAATGCAGCGACACTCACCTTTGCTGCCAGCTGTGACAAAGTGCAACCCTTGTTTCTTCACACCCAGCTGAGAGAAATCTCCTTTTTCAGGTAACAAGACAGCAGCTTCCACGCTCTGGAAGAGAGTTGGCCAACCACCAGCTGAGCACAAGGGACCAGAGTCCCATTTCAGCAACCAGAGCTGTGCAACAGCTTGCTAGAGCCGACAGACACCCCCCCACACTCCCCTGCCCCAGGCTGTGAGGCTGCCCAGGACAGGTAGGCAGATGCAGTGAGAGAACAGAGCTTTTACACAACTGCCCTTCCCTCTTCCTCCAGCACTGGAGGCAGCAGTGGCAGGTATTTCCTCAAACTGCCCTGACACAACCACACCAGGCAAGCAGAGAAAGAAGAGAAACAGCTCTGGAAAGCACAAGGGAGGGAAATTTGATTTCACAATATACAGGAACCTAAAGAGGGAGAAGTACTGTAGGATCATGACCTAGAAAACTACAAAAGATCTCAAAGAAATAAATTAAATGCAACTTCACCTCATAGACAGGGACGGTTCGTTTACTTTCTTTGGTTTTCAGGTCCCACACCATGCAGATTTTATCACGGCCAGAACTGCAAGTTAAAAGAGCAGTTTCAGGCTCTGAGAAGTCAAGCTGAGTGCAAATTTGGAATTGCATGAGTTCAACACCCCTCTGAAGAGGCCCATGTGAAAGAAAGCACCAGCCTGCCATTGCCAGAAACAAGGGTGTTGACACCCTCAGTTACTCAGTTCTATGGTCAGGCAGAAACTGAACACTTGCAGGAGCCTTTCTCCTCACACGACCTTCCCAGACCCTACAGAAACACCCAGGCTCTGACAGGGTGAAGGGGAAAGGCAAAGCCTCCGCAAGGTTTTACCTAATGAGCGTGTTTCCATCTGCAAACGCCAGTGAGGTGACAGCGCTGAAGTGGCCATCCAGCATAGCAACACATTTGCTGGAATTTAGGTCCCAGATGCGGATTTTGTAGTCAACTGAGGAGGAGAAGAGTTGCAGCCGGGAGACGTCAGGGTGGAACTCAACAAGGCTAGACAGGAGGAGATGCACTTGAACAGGACAGGAATAAACTATCTGGCGTGCTAGCATTAGCCCAACATTTAAATAAATACACTTTCTACACAAGGAGTTTGACAGATCAATTGACAGGATTTGTAAGAGGACTTTATAGGATTTCATTCCTCTGTCACCCACCAGAAAAATTTACAACTGCTCTTTGCCACTCTTTCCACATTCTTGAAGTACAGGAGTTAGCAAGCACAGATATTCCATTTAGATCTCAACAAATTTCTTGACTAAACTGTTTCCTCTCTGGGCTAAAGTCAGTCATGGTGCTGCTCCTTCACTAGACATCTCAAAAAGCAGGGAGCAAAAGAGCCCAGAACCTGCCCAGAATGGGCCTTTATATTCCATTAACTCAAGACATTTCACATCAATCCCAGCATCCAAGCAACACACTAATGCCAGCAACTGACAAATACGACTCATCCTTACTGTACAACTCCTGAAGATCCTTTTAGGTTATGTGTGCAGTACTGTTTGATCATGTCCCAAATCTTAATGGTACTGTCACAGCCACCTGGGAAAAGAAGAGTGTATAAGAATGAACTATGGAGGGGACACACAGGAGGGTCTAACATATCAGCAAGTGTAAAATTTCATGGTTTGAAAAGGCAGCAAAAAGAAAAATGAATCCAATAACAACCACCCATGCACAGAAAGTCCATGGAGCACCTTACACTTTCAGAGAGCTAGGCAAAACCTAACTGCTCACAGTCAAATCTGAAGCACAATTAAGCTACGGGTCATGCCTGACCTCCTCCATCTCCAAGAGTCCCTGTTCTACACCAGGATGACTACATGGCACTGCCTCATAGATGCCTGATGTTTATCAGCATTTTACTATGCATATTTTAGACAAAACATTGAAAGGATCCTGTCTCTCAAAATGCCATTTCTATTTAAGTAAAACCTCTTCTGATGACATCTGAATTCAGGAGATTGCTACCTCAGGCTGTGTCCAGCTGAGCCAAATGATTTAAAAGCAGAAGGACCACTCAGCACCATTCCCCTCGTGTGACACTGAAATAGGGCCATACCTGTGGCTAACAACGTTGAAGTAGAGTCGAAGGCCATGCTAGCTACCGGCGCAATGTGCACGGCTTTCCACGTGCGAACACACTTGTTCTCTCGCCAGTTCCACTGCTTCAGCAACAGGGCTCGGCTCCCTGTCACAAGGATCTATGCAAAAGCAAGAAGAAAAGCATGATGATTACTAATTAGATTTCAGATTCAGCATCCACAGACAAAGCACTGAAATGCCGGTTACTATGACACTCTTATAGCTCAGTCTCTCAGCATTCCTGTCTGACTCGAGCCCAGAAGGGGAGACAGATGGAAGTGCCCAAGATGACTCTGCAGAGATGTCTGGAAATGCAGAGCACTTCTAGGAGGAGTGGCTTTCAGTGTCTGCTGGCTTTACCAGGAGGCCTAACAGAACAGCACAGAAAGCCACAAAGCAACCACATACCTCATCGTCGGGGCTGAGAACAAATGAAGTGATATCCTCTTCATCATCCTATAAAAATGAAAAGAAAAAAACCACCACTGTTGAACCATCTGCGGAGCGCTCTCAGAGTTCCCTCTTGACATGCTTCTGCTGACACTGAGTGCACCCAGCAGCTTCCAGCTGCACTTAGGGACAACACAAATAACATCTGTGCCCAGAACCATTCTCATCTTCCCCTCCGCTTCTCCATTTTAGTAGCTTTAAGTCAACAGCTAGCGGTAAAGAACCCCAGGAGCCCTGGAAAACCCTCCTCTCCAGTCGGCGGAGGCTGGATCTCCTCACCTGCTGGAGGCTGTGGAGAGCTCCTGTTTCTACATCAATGACATTCAGCTTGGTCCCACAGGGACAAAACATGAACTTGCCATCCCGGTTTATCTGGAGAAAAGGGAATGGAAACCAAGAACGTTAAGGAACCGGGAGATGGGGTATTCCCAAACCTGCCCCTCCCTGTCTCAGCACATTACCTGGACTCTCCCTCCTTTGTAGAAAGGTTCGATTTTCCTCGACACAACGTAGCTGGAAGGAAGAGAAACGCGCAGACCGGCGGTTAAACAGAAACTGCGGCGGCCCGCTAGCTCCCGGCCGCGAAGCCCCCAGGCAGCGCCCGCCACACACGCCCGGCCATCCCACCGCCCGGGGCCT
>NW_020799118.1:14182790-14187885 GCF_003259725.1 Athene cunicularia | reverse complement strand
TATCGGGGCCGCATCGGCCTCCGCGCTGCCCTTTCCTGCCCTTACGGTGTCCCGGTTAACGCGCCTCTCTCTGCTTTAGCAAATGGCGGACGACGCCGGTGCTGCGGGAGGTGCAGGAGCGGCCCGAGGGGGCTTCCGCGGCGGCTTCGGGACTGGGCTGCGGGGCCGCGGGCGCGGCCGCGGTAGGGGCCGCGGGAGAGGCCGTGGGGCTCGTGGAGGCAAGGCCGAAGATAAGGAAGTAAGTGGTTTCTGGCGCTGCGTGGGACCGTCCCGGGTGGCGGGAACCACGGCGGAGCCGGGCTCTGCGGGACCGGCCGAGTAAGGGGCTGTGTCAGCTGCCCTCCCGAAAACTGGAGCAGGAGGCGAGCCGGCTCCCGTGGGGTGCTGGCAGCGGTGCCGCTGGTGACCCTTCCCCACGGATTTCTTTTGTAGTGGATTCCTGTCACTAAGCTTGGTCGCCTGGTTAAAGATATGAAGATCAAGTCTCTTGAGGAGATCTATCTCTTCTCACTTCCGATCAAGGTAAACTTAAGTGAATATTAAAGTGATGTGCAGTGGAATCATCATCTGAACTGCGGAGTTCACAGTAATTGCTACATTTGTTGTTCGGGTTTGCTCAGGTTAAGTGCTCGGGTTAAAATCAACAGCAGCTGAGGACCGGTGCAGTCACTTGCAGTGAAGGGTGGTGGAATTTGTCTGCTGCACTTCTGCCTTGTGTGGAGATGGCACTACGTCGGTGAAGTGTTTCTATGATAGTTTTGTTCGGTGGTGGAAAAAAAAAACTTTAATTTGCGATGTTGCACTACCTAGCAAGCTAGAATAAGTTTATGCCTATAAAATTCAATGTATGTGCTTGTTACTTAAAAGTGCATGTGTATAAGATTGCTGAACTTGAATTGTAGGAGCCTTACTAGTGTGTTGTGTTTGTTTAGAAAGCGTGGCCTTGTGTGATTAAGTGACTGATTCTTGTAGGAGTCAGAGATCATTGATTTCTTCCTGGGGTCTTCTCTGAAAGATGAAGTTTTGAAGATCATGCCTGTCCAGAAGCAGACTCGTGCTGGTCAGCGCACCAGGTTTAAGGTAGCCTTTTTCTTGTTTTCTCATGTTGAAAACTGTGTGTGTTGTTTGCTGCTTTTTTGGTATTAATGAATTAGTTCAAATGCCTTTTTCTTCTTTATTAAAATGCTAGTGAGTATTTTGGGATGGAGACGAGCTTGGGTACCTTGCAAAGTGTCTATATTAACATTTGAATGTATTACTGAGGTTTTAAAGTTACTTGAAACAGCCCTAGCACAAAATCAAGTTGCTCTTGTGCAGTGATGTTGGCTTTTCAGGGGCTGTGGTGGAGGGAGAAGTCTTAAACATAAAGAGGGAATTCTGTTTGGAAATTATCAGGACTTATGAGCAGTATGAGGCTGTAGCAGGGAATCAAATCCCAGTTCTTCACCTTAGCTGTTTTTGACCAGCTCTGAGGGGGAAAACGGGCTTCTTAAACCATGAGCTCTGCGAGTTTCAGCAGGTGTTGTTTTGATTTGTACTTGTGACTGTTCACTGCTGTTAAAGCATTTTGCCAGACTGGGGGTATCCTTGGTGAGAGACCCTGCTGGAGAGTGCTCCCATGCAGCACATGAAAACTTTTCTTTCGATTCCAGGCTTTTGTTGCTATTGGGGACTACAACGGCCACGTAGGTCTTGGTGTTAAATGCTCTAAAGAAGTTGCCACTGCTATTCGTGGAGCAATTATTCTGGCTAAATTATCCATCGTGCCAGTACGACGAGGCTATTGGGGGAACAAGATCGGCAAGCCCCACACCGTGCCTTGCAAGGTGAGGGGGACTTGCTGGGCCTGGTCTGGGTGATGGTGCTATGGCGGCTGTTTCGGGGCTGTAACCTGTTGGTTTTGTGTAGGTCACCGGCCGCTGTGGGTCTGTCCTGGTGCGACTGATCCCAGCCCCCCGTGGTACAGGGATCGTGTCTGCCCCTGTCCCCAAGAAGCTGCTGATGATGGCTGGTATCGATGACTGTTATACCTCGGCCAGGGGCTGCACTGCCACCCTCGGCAACTTCGGTGAGATTTAGGATTTTGTGCTGTAGCTTAACAACACATGTTACCATTTTTGTCATTGACAGGGACGCAGCATACCTATTTTCTATAGTATTTTAAAATTATGTCAAAGCTTGTAGTAGTCAAACAAGTGAAGGCTTCTGCTGATACCTTTCACAATGCAGATTAGTCCTGCTGTAGATGATCCTGAAGTTCTGTAAAACGAGAAACTGTTTTTATACTTGAATTGATGCTAAAAAAAAAAAAAAATCTCCCAATCTGCGCGATTGCACTTGTTTGAAGTAGTGTAATTGTCGTAAATGGAGAGAGAAAGAAACTTGATTTTTGTGTTTATATCAGAGAGGCCCTGCTATGGTCTCCCTGTTCCTTCCTAAATTCTACATTTTTGGAGCTGCATGGGCGGGTACTAGCGAGTGGGTTTCTGTAGCCGTGACGTGTGGTGTTTGACTTCTGTCGGTAGCTAAAGCCACCTTCGATGCCATCTCCAAGACCTACAGTTACCTGACCCCTGACCTCTGGAAAGAGACTGTGTTCACCAAGTCTCCTTATCAGGTAACAGTATTTCTGCAATTTGTCACTCAGATCTTACCCTTTTTATGTTTTAAAGTTCAGATGCTGTACCCAAAGAATCTGCAGTTTAATAATAGGAGAGTAGAGTTGCAGTTAGAGCTGACTGCCAGGTAGAGTGTGATATTTTTTTTTTCAGCATGCAGTTTTGAGTATAATACTTAAGTGGCATTTTGTGGACAAAGGAAATGGGAAAAAGAAAGCTTTGAAGCATCAAGTAAAAATAAGTTGTATCTGAACTACCCCTGCCCCCACAATAGGCACCTTTATGGAAGGGGATGCAGCACTGAAATGCCTATGATAGTGGTTTAAGAAAAAAAAAAATTTTTTTTTCTTTTTTGCAGGAGTTCACTGATCATCTGGCAAAGACCCACACCAGAGTCTCAGTGCAGAGAACCCAGGCAGCTGCTGTGGCAACGACTTAAGGGGGTTTTGTACAAGACAATAAAGTGATCAGTGAACAAGAAATTGTGATTAGTTTGCTGGGATGGTTTATGCATTGGGCAGATGGACTAAATCTCTGCTGGGGATTTGAATAGGTTCATGTCTGTGGGCCAGAGCCAGAACATCTGTTGAATGAAACAGTGTATTACATTATACTGATCCTTGTTAATGGTGTATTAATCCTAAATGGGGTCTAGAACCTGCTCTGAAGATTATGTGCAGTCCTACAGCAGGTAATCGTTACCCTAGCAGGGAATTCTGTCAGGGCTGGGCAGAGGCTGTTTCTGTTGGTGTGGAGGTGGGGGAAGAGCTCCAGAGGGGAAATCCCAATTAGGGCAGCCCAGGGTGCTGGGAGTTGGGGGCTGACCATGGTTCAGAGGATGGTAACAATCAACTGGAATTCAAAGATAAATTCAGAGCTGAAAAGAAAAATTCTGTTTGCAGATCTCTTCAAAGAATGAGTCTAGGTTCTGGTTGTATGGCAGAGTCTGGCTGCACATTTATTGTAGAGGTCAACAGCATCAAAGATGCAACATGCAGTATTTGATACAAGCACCACAGAGGGAGGGACTAACCATTTAGGTCTCCTGAGACGCATCTGCTTGTGCCTTCCTCTCCTCCATCATCCTGTGCTTCTGCTTCATCAGGCATGTTCTTGCATTTCCATGGACACCAAGATCACCATCTAAAAAGAAAGTAAATGTCTGAAAAGTGCCTCTAAGTTAAAAAAAGCCTCTGTTCCACGTGAAGCCTGGGATGTGGCTTAAGACCCCCTCTCCCATCTGCTGCCATACTCACATTTGTCCTGGTAGGCCTTGGTGACCTGCAACAGCTGCTCTGCCTCCTTAGCGCAGTTCTGTAACCGGTTGGGTCCTTCTCTCTGATTGCATGCGCCCATTCTTTCCCGAATTATCTCCACGATTTCCTGATCAACCATCCTGTGGGCAAGACCATGATCTGTGAGGTCAGCCAAGAGATGACAGAAAAGCTGAACAAAGGGGCAATGATAGCCTGTGGAAATTCATCTCTGGGTTTTTACAGGGTCCTGGTCTGTCCTGCAGCAGTGCAGGAACCAGGCAGTGAAGAATGATGTGTCCTAATGCCACCCTGTTGCAGGGGGGACAGCAGGACTGTGAAATAGCTGTTCTGTAATGGAGTGGGCAGGAGGTGCTGCCTCACCACCCCAAACTCCACAAAAATGCTGTGAGTTTAAGCCAGCTGCTGCAGTTCTTATGGCTGGCTAACCAGAGCAGTGTGCTCTGCTGGGGCCTCAACCTGGGGACAGCCCTGTGACAGCCATACCTGTCCCTCTTCCACTGTGCTTCAGCCTCGAAGAAGCAGAGGTAGTCATCCTCCAGACACTCGCTCAGGTCAGGCACACGGCGAAACTTCTGGTGGTAATAGTACAACTTGTTCTTGGCCTGCTGGCGCTCGATCCACTCTGCAGCAACAGCCCTGTGGTCAGACATCCCCAGCCCAGGGCTAGCGAGCAGACCCTGTGTGTGTGTCTGGCTTGCTCCTCCCTGGCCCTGTATGCCCATCTGTGTGTCTGTCCCTCTGCCTGTGCTCTGTCATTGTCTGTGTGTCTGTCCCAGTGTCCATGGTGTGTTCTTGTCTGTGTCCCTGTGCGTGTGCCTTCGCGTGTCCTGTATGTCCCAGTGTCCATGCTGTGTCCCACGTCCCTGCCCCGGTGGCTGGGTCCTTGCCCCGTGTCCCTGTGTGCCTGTCACCCCGAGTCCTCCGTGCCATGCCGGGGCCCGACTCCCGCAACCGTCGCACACCACGGAGCGACGCTCTAGTGGGGGGCCCCGGCGGCCCCGGGACGGCGGCGGCAGCGGGGAAGGGCTCGGCCCACCGGTACCTCGGACGAAGGTGACGGGCGCGTCGATGACATAGTTGAAGACGGTCTGGATAAAAGAGACCGGGTTGGGCACCGACGTGGTCCTCTCGGAGACGGGGGTGCGGGTCGGGGGCACCTTGTACGCCTCCCAGGTCCTGTCCTCCGGCATGGCGGCAGCG
>NW_020799118.1:14163431-14182740 GCF_003259725.1 Athene cunicularia | reverse complement strand
GCTCTGCGCATGCTCCGCCGCGCCCGGTGCATGCTGGGAGGTGTAGTCCGTGCCCGCCACTGCGGCCTCAGGCCCCGGCCTGCAGGAGCAGCAGGGCCCGCCCTCCCCACCACACTTGGGGCCTCGACCTCTTCCCCAGTCAGAATCGCAAAATCTTTCTCACCTGGGCTGATGGAGGGATTTTCAGTCTGCCTCCACCCAGAGCAGCTGGCTGCCCCGAGCTCAGGGTGCCTGGCGTGGGCAGCTCTGGGTGCGTGGTGCCTGTTCGGAAGCTATCCTAATTGCCGTTCACGTTCAAGTTGTTTAGGAGGGAGAGGTGTAAACTGAGACAGTGGCAACTGACCTTTATCATACCGCAACTGTTATGTCCAACCTGCCAGCTTGGCTGAGTATGAAATGAATATCACAGTGGATGAAGCTAGAAGCTAAATTTGTGTCTTCAGACTGATAACCATCTTAAGTATTAGACTGGGGAAGCACTTACCGACAGCCTCTTCCTGCTGCTGACCTGGGCTGAAGACATCCCATGGTTTGTAAAGCTCCGCACTGCTACCTTTCGATTGTGTACAGAGGGACCATGAGCAGGGCTGGGTTACCGGTGATGTTAGTGCAGCTGAAACGGGGTTGAGCTCAACATAGCTCCGCTTGGGCTGGAAAATAAGCTTAGTGGAAAGTACAGCCAGGGACTGCTCTTAGCAAGGAGAGAGTTGTAGTGGAGGTAGATCTAACCCTTCGCTGCTTGGTCTGACTGCCCATTCCCCTGCCTTGAAGCCAGTTGTGTGAGAACTTCTCCACGTCTCTAAAGCACTGTTGCTTTCTCTCTGCCTGGCTCAGCATGACCTTGCGATTGGGGTTTATATATTTAGCTCTTCTAATTTGGTTTAAAAGGTGCATATTTAACCTGCGTATGTTCTTATTACTGATTCTTTTGGGAATTCTTTCCCATTTCTTCTGATTGTTAGCTGTGCTTGTATGGTGCTATTTGCCTCAATGACACAAAGCCCATGAATTCTGAGCAGGCTTTTGGTGCTGCAGAATACAAAATGAGTTGTCATAATTAACATCACAGAAGGACAAACCTATTAAAGAATTTATTTCTCCTTCAAAGCCCTCAAGCAGAAGGAGGGAGATCATGTTCACATTTTTTTATTTAATCGCCATCATTTATCTAGAAACTTACTAAATTCTTCCATGCACATGATGGAAGCTTGAACAAAATCCCATCCTGTTATCAAGGTTTTTTTCTCATGTTGGAATTGAGGAAGAGCCCAGCATCCCTCCAGCATTCACTGATGTTACAAGGGAGATTTCCTGTTGTGTCTTGAGTCCTGGTGGCTTCTAGGATCTGAAAGTGAAGACAATCTTTTTTGTTCTTCATCTTGGCAGTCCCACCGCAAGTTCTCTGCTCCCAGGCATGGCCACCTGGGCTTCCTCCCCCACAAGAGAAGCCGTCGCCACCGAGGAAAGGTGAAGACATGGCCTAAGGATGATCCCAGCAAACCAGTCCACCTGACAGCTTTCCTGGGCTACAAAGCTGGCATGACACACACTGTGCGGGAGGTGCACAGGCCTGGGCTCAGTAAGGCTTAGCTGATGGAAGCAGGGAGCCGTATCCAGGAGGGAAATGAGGGAACAGACCCGTTGGTGGGAAAGGCTGCTCATGGGGATGGGTGGTGGAGCACTATGCTTCCAGGCTATCTCCTGTAATGCTGTCCAGATCTTGGGTGGCCAAAGGCCACCTCACGGCCAGTGTGAGCTGAGTCTGTGGGTTTCTGGGAAGTCCCCACACCAGTATGGTGACCGGGGCTTTATTGGATCCTGCTGGCAGAAGGACTCTACAGCCCAACTACCTGACAAACCCTGCACTTGAAGCATCTTGCTGGGAAAGTTTATATAATGTTGCCCTCTGGGATACCCACAGGATTGGAGCCAAACTCCAGGGCAAGAACCATCCCATGTTCTGCTTCCCCCAGCCTGGGGATGATGGGTTAAAGTGTGCTGGGCCACAGGGTCAAACCTGTACTGGGCATCAAATATTGCATGGTCCTCCACCCAGGTGGGAGGTGGAAGGGCTGAGGCTGGCTGTAAGAGCAGAGTGTGACCTGCTCACTGGCCATGAATGGCTCCAGGGAATGACCTGATCCTAGATAATGCTGAGCATCGTTTCCCTTTGATGTCTTGCAGAGATCTCCAAGAGAGAAGAGGTGGAGGCCGTGACCATCATTGAGACCCCGCCGATGGTGGTGGTGGGAGTCGTGGGGTACATAGAAACACCAAAGGGCTTGAGGAATTTCAAGACTGTTTTTGCTGAGCACATCAGCGATGAGTGCCGACGGCGCTTCTACAAGAACTGGTACGTGGCTCTGTGGCTGGGGAAGGTCACTGTATATGAGGAGTTCCTCGTAGATCTTCCCCGCAGGCAATCCCTGGTGCCCAGCCCTTGCAAACAGCTCAGCTACTGGCAGCTGGCTCTGAGGTGGAGTGAAACTGGTATTTATTTAGTCATGCACAGAGATACTGCAAACAGCTTGATGCTGGGAATCAGCATATGCATATGTAAATTTATTCTAATAGTTGAACTAAGTTAGCTCTCCATGATATCGTATGGCAGTGCGTGCTGCAGGTTTGTTTTCCTCTGTGGAGGTCAGGCCCCTCTACTCTTCGTTAAATTGGAATACATGAGCTGAGGCACCAAATGAAGGGAGTAGAATCAGATTTGTCAGGGGAAAAATTGATGCAGAGTGTGGCCTCTGGCCCTTGTAAACATCGACACCCTAAATCCCACACCAGCAGAGAGGAAAATGGAAACATGAATTTCATAACTGTAGGAATCGTGTCTCCTGCAAAAGTGCCGTTGAGATCCACCCACCACATGCCTCTGATCCCTGTTGGAGCCTGTTTTCTCCTTTCTCCACTTAGCTCCGATTTTGTGCTTGTATTTTGATGGCATTGAGCCAGTCAGTGGGAGACAACTGGATTCCTCAAGCAAAAAGGTTTGAATTACCAGCCCTTTTCACAGCTTATTATTCACTTTCCTCTTCACATCTCAAAGCCCTGGGTGGTGACCCTGACAGTCTGCTGAGTTTCAGGTATCCACAGGTACTTTGCACCTCCGGGGAAGTGCCTGGCAAGGTGATCTGTCCCCCCACGCTGTGTTATCTCAGGGCACAGCAAAGTGCAGAAGCACTTCACCATTCAGCAGTGTTGGATGTTAAACACTCTTGTTGTAGGCACAAGAGCAAGAAGAAGGCGTTCACCAAGTACTGCAAGAAATGGCAGGATGAGGATGGCAAGAGGCAGCTGGAGAAGGATTTTGCAGCGATGAAAAAGTACTGCAAGGTCATTCGTGTCATTGTGCACACGCAGGTCAGAGCCTCAACCGGGGGGGTGGGCAAGGGGGGCTCAGGGTCTTCCTCAGCTCGGGAGCATGGTGAGAGCCTGGGATCACGGGGGTGTCTTGGTGGGGTCAGAGGAGGCTAAGCAGGCAGACGCCGGTCAGAGGGTGTGGGACAGGGCGTGCAGGTGATGGGAGGTGCTGGCTGACCTTCCCAGCTACCTCCTGACACCAACCCTGTCCTTCTGAGGGGGCTCAGCAGAGCTCCTTGCAGGGGGGCGCCGTGGGGCTGTGGCTTGGGCACGCTGGGGAGCCCACATGGCCGTGGAGGAGAGCAGACTTTGCACAGAGCCTCAAGCAGGTGGTGAGCCCTGTGTCAGCAAGGGCCCTTAGACCCCATGATCACCTCAAATTAGCAACTGGTGTCAAATGTTTTGGGCAAAAATAACCCACAGGGAGTTTTGCCAGATGCTGATTGCCAGGGACTGTTGTCATGCTGATCCCTGGAGTTAACAGCTTCTTTGGAGTCTGGGGCAAGAGCTAAGCTGGCTCAAGGCTTCACTTGTGGCTGGAACAGACCCTCAAAGTCCTACCGTGGTGATTTGGCAGGAACTTTGCCCAGGGGGCTGGGCCTGGGAGAGAGCGGATGCACTTCTCAGTGGGAACTAGAAATAATTGCTCAGTCTGGAAGCACAAGCAAAGGAGACTCTGGCTCAGAGCACAGAGCTGCATCCTGTCTGGTTGCATCATTTGGCCTCAGTGCTCTGGTGATGGGCTCCTCTGGGGAATTTACCATGGTTATTACTACTGTGCTTAACTCTTGGGGTAGGATGAGGCCAGCCTGTTCCTCCCTGGAGAGGGGGTGTGCATCAGCTCCTGCCTGGAATGGGAGCACTGGCAGATGGGGTGGCTGGGCTCAAGGACAAGGAGTTGGATGGAAGAGATATGTAGACATGCTGACCCAGGTTGCTGGCTGTTATGAAAGGGGTTGACAGTGTGGTGAGGAGGGGTGGTGAAGTGCTGGCCCTGCCCTCATGTTCATGCCTGCGAGGTGAGGAACAACATTTTGCCCTAATGTATTGTCTAATGCAGATGAAGCTGCTCCCGCTGCGGCAGAAGAAGGCCCACGTGATGGAGATCCAGCTGAACGGCGGGACGGTGGCCGAGAAGGTTGACTGGGTTCGTGAGAGGCTGGAGAAGCAGGTTTCCGTGCACAATGTCTTCAGCCAGAATGAGATGATTGATGTCATTGGCGTGACCAAGGGGCACGGGATGAAAGGTAGAGAGCAGGGACACCCTTGCCAGGGGCTTGGTTCTGTCCTTCTCATATGGCACTGCCCATAAGGTAGTGTTGAGGGAGGGGAGTGTTAGCCATGCTGAGAACCCACCAACTTATTGCACAGGGTGTAGCAAAGAGCCTCTGGACCTCAACCATGATGTGCAGTTCCATTGTAGCAGTGCTTGGTTTCCTTAATCTCAGTAAAGATCGTGTTGTCTGCCATGCCCAGAGTCCTCCCAGGAGGCTCAGAGGCAGTGTGAGCATGTAAACCCACCACAGTTTTCACAAACCCCCTGTGTGTGGAGGTGTGGGTGTTTCTGTGCGTGCGCGTGGATGTGCGCAGCGGGAACATATCACAGTCTGATTGGATCCATGGGAAGTGAGAACAGTTCTGTGCTCTGGGCCCTCATGGTGGTGACAGCTCTTGGGCTCCTTCCAGCACGGTGTCTTCGGAGAACGGCAGGAGAATGATGAGACTCTCCTCTCCCCAGCACTCAGATACCAGCCCTGAATCTCCCCGCTGTTCTCACCGCACTGTCCGGTCACACTTCCAGGGGTGACGAGCCGTTGGCACACCAAGAAACTTCCCAGGAAGACACACAAGGGCTTGCGCAAAGTTGCCTGTATCGGAGCCTGGCACCCAGCCCGGGTTGGCTACTCCATCGCTCGGGCTGGCCAGAAGGGCTACCACCACCGCACGGAGCTCAACAAGAAGGTATGACCCAGACGGGCTCCCTCAGAGCACTGCTGCACCTTCCTGCCTGCCTGCCTTCCTCCTGTGCTGTCACCGTCCTCCTTTGCCTGGTGGCCCCAGTTCCCCCCAAGCCTTCCTGATGTTTCCCTGGAGATTTGCAGTGCTGCTCTTCTCCATGTCTTTCCTGGTGCTTTTTCCCTGCTTGGGGGACACATTGCAGGAGACACATCTTGGTGAAAACTGCATCATCCCTGTGACATTGCTCAGTGAGGGGACAGGAAAGTCTTCATCTCCATTTCCTTTCTGTTCCTAGATATACCGTGTTGGCCGTGGGATCCACGTGGAGGATGGCAAAGTGGTGAAGAACAACGCCTCGACGCACTACGATATCACTGAGAAGACCATTACGCCTCTGGTAAGGGCTGAGGAGGTAACAGGGCTGTGACTGGCCCTGGCTGCAAAAATCTGAGCCAGGGAAGTAATTCCTTGGCTGGAGACAGCTGCATAGGAAATGATTTGAAGGAAATTCTCTGAAAGAAATACAGTTATTCCTTTCCTCATGTTTTGGACATGGAAAACCATCTCTGTGAAGTGTTTTTTTTAGGCCCACTGGTAAACCCAAACATTTAATTTTCAGTTGATAACCTGGGCAGGAAGGAAGTGAGAACTTTGTTTAAAAAGAAAAAGAAGTATAAATTACATTAAAAATCTGATATTAGATAAATATTTGTTACTTGGTTTAAAAATTCATTTTTTCTTATGAAAAACTGTTAGCTTGCGAGTCTAGCCAGCTCTTCTCTCTGTTCACCCATACCCTTCAGGGAAGGAAGCAGGATTACTGTTCCCCAGCTCTCACGGGGTGCTCCTGAGCTGGGATCATGCAGCCTGTGTGTCTGACATGCTCTGATGATCCTGAGCAGGCAACCTGAAGGGTGCAGAGTGTTGTTACAGAATCACAGAATCATCTAGGTTAGAAAAGACCCTGAAGATCACCTAGTCCAACTATTATATTATTAGCTGGAAGCACTGTCAGTCACTACCTTCTCCTTCCCTAGAAAATGCCACCCGTGGACATGTCTGCTCCCACCCAGCTCTCCTGCCTGCCAAACCTCTCTCTGTCTCTCCCTGCAGGGTGGCTTTCCTCACTATGGGGAGGTCAACAACGACTTCCTCATGCTGAAAGGCTGCGTCGTGGGCCCGAAGAAGCGTGTTCTCACCCTCCGTAAGGTGAGAGTGCAGCTGGCGCTGGGGAGGGACAATCTGTAGCTCTTCCGATGCTGGGCAGGGAGAGTGGTCAGGTCCTGGACACTATGTTTTAGAGGGCCTGTGGCACAGGAGTGCAGTGCTCAGGGAGAGCATTTGCAGTTAGACGGTTTGTGGCAGCATGCAGTCGGCTGTGCTCTCACTGGAGACAGAAGCTGCCAGCCTTTGAGGACTGTGGGGTCCACAAATGGAAACCTTGGCCCTAAGCAGATTGGGAGGAAATGAAATGCTCGTTTCAGAGCTGCTTTGCAATCCAAGGCATCACCTGCCACCTGAGCACCAGGGTGTTTCTCTGAGAAGACAGATATTTATGGAGATATTTGTCTCATGGATGCACCTAGAGTATTCCAGCCCTTCTTCCGTCACAGCACATGTCCAGATTTTCTGGAACGATAAGCCTGATTCACTGTGACTCTTCTTTTCCAGTCCCTTCTGGTGCATACAAGCCGCCGGGCTCAGGAAGCCATTGAACTCAAATTCATTGATACTACTTCCAAGTTTGGCCATGGCTGCTTCCAGACAGCTCAGGAGAAACGGGCTTTCATGGTGAGTTACGCTCTGTGCCGGCACCAGCTCCCAGGTTGTGCTCACATCCGGGGCTAAAGCAGCTGATCAACTCCAACCAAGCATCTGCTTCCCAATACAACAACAGTCAAATAAGTGATCGGGACTGTCTTGCATAAAAGACAGGCATGAATTCAATTCACACAGCAGATATTATGCTAAGGAGGAACATGATGGTTGTGTGAGTGATCCAAGACAAGCCAACTAGCAAATAATCTACCATATGGCCAAGCAGTTTCCATTCACCACGGGATGTTTTAAACAAGCAGTTAACTTGGCAGGCACTGCGTTGGACATATGGTCCCTTTCACCCGTAATTGTGCACTTCTTTGATTTGTTTGGAATGATTTATAACTTGAATGTCCTTAAGAGGAAAAGATTGGGTCAAATTCAGACACAAATTTGTGATTCTTTTGTCAAGAAGCTTTCAAAAAGGCCAAGTGGTATATTTTTTTAAATCCGGGGGGGAAATAATTAAATAAATCCAAAATGAGTGGAGTTTCTGCAACCTACACCAGGCTGGTGCATAACTCTGAATGTGAAATTGAGGAAATGTTAAGTAAGCCAGGCCTTCAGCAAGCAGAAATGAAAGAAACAACTGCCTGGATACCACGCAGACGTAAACTGTGTCTGGATCTGGCCTGTCAGCTAGAAATCCCATGTGAAACTAGCTAAGCCTCCTTAGCCCTGGGAAGGGGGATTGGGTATGCCATGTCTTTGCAGAGCTCTTTAGAGGTTAAGCTGATTTCCTTTATCTCAGTGTTAGGAGCTTGTTCTGTGTTCTGCTCTTGCTGTCACTGCAAGTCCTGAGTAGCTGTGACATGGATCTTAGCGATGGGAAGTGTTTTTACCAGGTTGCAGCTGTTTTCTTCCCCATTTTCTACTGTGGGGTGAGATTTTTCCCCCATGTATACTGTAGTAAAACTACGTTTAGCTGGAAGTGGAAGCACATCAGTAATTCTTGCCATCTTCTCCCTTAGGACTTATTTGGTCTGGGACAACCCCATTTCTTAGCTGGTGGAAAACTCTCGGGCTCTGTGGGGTTGGCTGATGAGAATCTGTGCCTTTGTGCCACTCCTCAGCCCACTGCTGCTTCCCTCCACATCCCCCAACTGCAGGCCAGCCCGCCTGGCTCGGAGCAGCTCACTCATTGCCTCTCTCTGCTTTTGTGCAGTTTAGAGAAACAAACCCTTTGTGCGAGGGCAATGATGTTCCGCTCCTGATTGCTACAGGGCTGGGGAGGCCCCGGGAGAGGGGTGGGGTGGGGTGTGGGGCTGGTGGATGGTGGCACAGAGCTGCAGGCTGGGGAGCAGACACCAGGAGCAGCCTCAGAATCACAGAATCATTCAGGTTGGAAAAGACCCTTTGGATCATCAAGTCCAACCATCAGCCCTACTCTACAAGTTCTTCCCTATCCCACATCCCCCAACAGCTCATCCAAACGACTCTTAAACACATCTAGGGATGGTGACTCCCCCTCTCCCTGGGCAGCCTATTGCACTGTCAGACTACTCTTTCTGTGAAAAATTTTTTCCTAATGTCCAGTCTAAACATCCCCTGTTGGAGTTTAAAGCCGTTCCCTCTTGTTCTATTGCTAATTACCTGTGAGAAGAGACCAGAAAGGGGCCAGAGCTGCATTTCTGCTCCCAGCTGCTCAGCTGCAGCTTTGTAGGCTGGGTTCATCTGCCACTAACACTGAGACCTCTCCTCTCTGTTCTCTTCCAGGGCCCTCAGAAGAAACATTTGGTGAAAGGGAAGCCAAGCGCGCAGGAAGGGCCGTAAGCACTGAGATACACAAGGCTATCTAACTGGGCACTTGCAATAAAGGGGTTTCAAGCCGTGCCTGCAGCCTGTTTTCCTTCTGGAGGGGTGTCTTGCCTGTGTTCAGCGCTGCCTGTGTGCAGCAGTGTGTCTTCAGGGCTCCTCAGCAGGCGGGGATAGGATGAGTAGTGTTTGGGACTGGCCCATACGGACAGGGACTAACTGGGACAGACAACTGTCTGCTCTGTTCTCTGGATCCTCCATTTCATTTGCCCAGTGAATTTTTTCCCACTGCCTGCATTCACCCAAACCAGGGTGAAGACTCCCCTTCCTCTCTTCCAGAGGAGAGCAGGGCAGGGACCAGCACTTCTGCCCCAGTTTCTACTGGGAATACAGTGCTTCCCTGTTACCTGCCTCTGCCTGGTCTTGCTGCCCATCTCTCCTCTCACTGCCTCTTGCACTCACACACCCAGGCCCTCCTTTTGCTGAGCTGTGGACTCCTCT
This sequence comes from Athene cunicularia, assembly GCF_003259725.1. Taxonomy (NCBI): domain Eukaryota; kingdom Metazoa; phylum Chordata; class Aves; order Strigiformes; family Strigidae; genus Athene; species Athene cunicularia. Next base: position 14,173,341 of record NW_020799118.1, on the reverse strand, counting down.
CTGCACAAAGCCTCACAATCCCGGCCAGCATCCTCTGCAGATGTGGGAACTTGTATACAATAAGATGGCTGCTAGGTAAAGACTGGGCAGTGATGGATTTATTCAGATTTTGGCCTCATTTCCCACCCATGTTTTCCTTGCAGTCCAGCTGCCTGCAGGGAGGGTGTGATGTATCTTGGAGCTGTGATGTCTTGGATCAGCAGTGACCACAACTCCCTTCAGTGCAGAACCAGCCTGGGCGTCCTGCATCCTCTTTGGGAACCAGACAGTGGAAAGCCCCGTTCAGAGCTGCTGCCTTGACCAGGAGTCCTGGGAACTGGTGGGAGCTGCGTGAAGTTCTTGGGTTTCCAGCAAACCCCTTGCCCTGTGTCTGGTTCTGCTCTGAACATGTGCTTGCAGTATTTAAGGAGGAGGCTCATCTGCCAAAGTGCTGAGGATGAGATGAACTGAGCTCAGAGGCCACAGCATAGGCTGGTGTGCAGTCAGTGGCCAGGCCCTGGTTGGCCTCATGTCCCAGCGAGGTCCCTGAGCTCTGTGGGTGCCTCTGCCCTGGCTGTGGGGCTGCGGTTCAGAGCCTTTTGTCCCCCTTGGCCAGGGGGTCCTGGGACAGTCCCACAGTGGTTGGCTGAGGATCCAGGCGAGAGCGCATGATGGGAATGATGAGGTCGTCCATGTTTGGCATCACCAAAATTTTCTGAAAAGAGGAATCCAGAGTAACAATAAGTGGTTTTGAATGCCACTACCTGACTGGTAACACATCGGCTGGGAAGTGGCCTTGGCAGGAGCCACACTCGAGTCGGTGTCTCCTGTGAAGAGAAGGTTCTGGGCTCCCACCCCCTCAGCAGCAACCAACTGTGCCTGGACCTGGAAGGTCATCAGCTTGGGGTATCACAAGGTGGAGACAAACAGGAGCAGTTTTTCCTTGCCCTGCCCACCTGTATGGCTTCAGGGGTGGTCATGGCAGAAGCCGTTCAAATGGACAGCGATTTGGGGGGATGTGGGTACTTAAATACCTGTGGGAACATTCTGCTCTTTGACCAGAGGTCTCAAACGCTGGAAACAAACCAGTGGGTACCATGTCATGGTAAATCTCCCAACATCCCAAACCAGAGTGGAGGGGTGAATTCAGCCCTTCTGGGGGGTGTCTGCCTGGGAGTTGCTGACACTTGTTGCTGCCCCCTGCTTGGGGCAGGGCTGCACATTCTGTGAGGAAACAGCTTTTCCTCAGCACTCAAGTGCTCAAGGGCACCAGCCCTTAGAGCTGGTTATTCTGGTTGTGTTTCTTGACTGTCCAAAGCTGGACAGACCAGATCAGATGTTTTTTTGTAGAGATAACCCTGACCCCAACTGAGGTGTGATTATCCCCGATCACAGCAATGCCCATACTTCAGCAGGGTTTTGCTGAGCCCTTTAATAGACCAAGGCACCTGAAATTCATGCTGCAGCTTCTTCTCGATCCACTCGGTGACATGGAGGAAGGTCACCTCCCTCTCCCCCAACTTTGGGCGCACCTTCAGCTCCAGCTGAGGTGGGACTCGGAAGCTGTACCTGCAAGGGGAAAGAAGCAGAGAGCAACATATCCCAAAGCCCCAGAGCTGGCTCCTTGGCTGAGCCTCAGGGAGCAAGGGGAGCTGGAAGGGGGATGTGTGTGGGTTCCTGTAGGGGAGGAAGAAGAGCTGGTACCAGACACGGTCTGTTGGTGGTGGGGGAATGTTCACGGCCAAGGTGCCTGCCAGCTCCTGCACCTCCACTGTCAGCAGCAGCGGTGTGTTAGAAACCTCCTCGATCTTCTTTTTGATGAACTCATTTTCAGTGGCTTTCTGGAAGTACTTGGACTTGGCAATCTTATCCACAAAGCGCAGGATCTTCCGGCTCGTGCTGTTGCTGCTGATGTGGCTAAAGCAAGGGGAGCCCCAGCTCAGCAGTGGGGTGACACCCAGAGCCATGCTGCCTTTCGGCATCCCCCAGCCATCTGCTGCAGCCCCCTGCAGGGACCAGAGTCCCCTCTGAAGGCTGCCATGATGTGCCTGTCTGTGCCTTCCTGGGGAAACCGGCCCTGAGCTCCTGTGCTGGCATAGCCCTGTGCCTCCCCCAGCATCTCCCCAACAGCCCCTTTTACCCCTCGGCGCCAGGCGGTGGGACCCGCTCCCCCAGGACTCCCGCGGGCTCTGCGGCGGTGACATCTTCCTCGTCGGAGGAGCCAGCACTGGACGACTCTGCATCGCTGTCTGCTAGCAGGATCAGCCGTGGCCTGGCCCTGTGAGCCCCGAGGAGCATTATGGGGGTGCCCTGGGCCAGCACACTCTCATCTCGCTCAGGCAAGAGGAGGAAGATGAAACCCAGCCATGCACAGTCTGCTTACCTCTCTCCGCCCGCCTCTGCCGGGCCACTCTCCTCTGCAGCACTCTCCTTCCCCAGCTTGCAGAGGTTCATCTTCGTCTCCAGTGTCATCTGCAACGAGCCGCTGTAGGTCACCTCTATATCCACCCAGAGCCCTGCCAGGGAGAGGGACAGGGTGAGCCCCTGTCAGCGCCGCAGCGGCTGAGGGCTGATCATGTGCCTGCTGAAACCTCCCTGCTTTGGGGAGCGGGCTGGCACCTTGGTAACAGCTGCTGTGGAGCCAGCCCTGGGGTCTCTGTTGCTCTTCAGGGCTCACCTTGGTCATTGATGGTGGGGTTGGAGGCGCTGAGGACTGAGGGGATGGATGTGCCCATGTCCAGCTCTGTTAGCGTCAGCTCATTCATGAAATAAGGGAGCTGATGGAGGGAAACCACACGGGGACAGTCATCGCAGCCTGGCACCCACCATGGGGCCTTGGGGATGGGGCTCTCTGGGTGCTCTGCTGCTCCTGCCTCTCACCTTGATCTTGCTCAACTTCTTCTGGATCTTGCTGGACACTTGCTCCGCCCAGTATCGCTCCCGGAGGAAGTCCCAGAAGATGCGCCCCACCAGCGCGTTCATCCAGGCCATGCACGATGCCTCGCTTCGCCCGCCTGTGTCCTCAACGAGCTGCAGAGGGACAGAAGCCACAAGCCCCTGGAGTGAGGTGGCCCTATGAGCAGTGGGACCCACTGGCCAGGGGCTCCCCTGCACCACGGCTTGACTGCTCCAACTGTCATGTGCTGGGAGGGACAAGATGAACCCCTGGACTGGAAATGGCTCCACGCAGAGTGTCACCCTCTGTGTAGCGCTCATGTCCCGCTCCCAGTGCTGGGTTTGTCCCACTCACCTTTGTGGGTGTGGGGCTGCCCAGTGCTCCATGAGAGGGGCTCCGGTCCAGGCTGCCCCCACCCTGCGCTGGCACGAATCGGGCCATGTAGGTGCTGTAATCCAAGAAAATCTGTCGGATGCTTCCTGCCAGCTCCTTGGGTGGGACAGTGGAGGGAATGTCCTCAGCGCTCCCCCCGCTGCTGCTGCCACTGCTCTGCAGAGCTGGTCCTACGCCTGGGGACATGAGTGGGTCAGGATGGCACGAGAGGTGACTGATGGCAGCGACCTGCCACCCACCCTATGCTGGCGAGGGGGATCCTACAGGCTCTCCCTGCTGCTGCACATGCTCTGGGATCCTTCATGTCCCCCCACGCCCGCTGCTGCCTGCCAAGGGCTTGTCCTCCCGGCACAGGCACAGCTCCCACCCCAGATCAGTCCCAGCATGGAGCAGAGGCCACGACAGCTGCTTCTCACCTGCCCTGGCCTCGCCGTGGCTGCTGCTGGGTGTCTGGCGGGAGGCTCGCACGAGGTGCTGGTACCACTCCTCCTTCTCCCTGCCTGTCCGCCCGAAAAGGTACAGGCACCTCTCCCTGCAATTCTCCGGGACATCCTGCCCCGGTACCAGTGCCTTCTTTGTGCCTTCATCCCTCTGCAGCTCCACATCCTGCTCCTCGCTGCTCCTGCTCTCCACATCTGCCGGGTCAGGGAGGAGGATGCAGATGGGGTATTTCTTGTTCCACGTCCGCTTTCGGGCCAGGCTGGGGGGACAGAGGAAGACCTGCAACACCGAGAGCGGCGGTGAGGCCGGGCCAGGGTGTGGGGTGCTGGGGGTGCCTGCGGAAGGCTCCTTGGCACTGCCAGGCTCACCTTGGCGTCGGTCAGGTTGTAGCAGCGGTGGCTGATGAAGACAGGGTCGAGGATTTCCTCCTCGAAGGTGGCTCGGCGTGGGATGTTGCTCTTGGGGTAGGAGAGCTTGAGAGTGGCCCCATCCAGTACGGCGAGCACCGAGTGCGTGAGTGAGGGGTGGAAGAGCTCGGGGTCATAGACGTGCAGCTGGTTCATCCAGCCCTGGGTGGGGGAGAGGGAGCTGGCTGCTTCCCGCTGTGCTGTAGCCGGCACCTGCCACAGGCTCGGTCCCCGCCTTGGTGCTGCACCTCCAACCACCTCCCCCGCATCCCATGCCGGACCACCCTTCTCCTACCTGGAGGTGGTGGGTTTCTTGCAGCTCCCCCGGGAGCAGCTTGGGGCGCAGGCAGCCCTGTGGTCCCCGTGTCACCAGCGGAGGCTTTGGCACGAGGAGGAGGACAGCGAGGAAGCCCAGCACCAGCCCGCAGAGGAGTCCCAGGCAGAGGCCGGCGGCGTAGGGCGGCAGGGGCAGGACGAAGTAGCCATAGGCAAGGAGGGCGATGGAGACGAGGGCTCTGCCCGGCACTGTGCCCCCTGGCTGTGCCGGTGGCGGCTCCTTGGGGGGTCGCAGCTGGGGTTCGACATCCTGCTGTGCCACCTCCACCACCTGGATCACGTCCCCGTAGGAGCAGATCTCGTAGCGGCAGTTCAGGGTGGGCTCCCAGGGGCTCCAGTCCTGCACCCGGTGTCCCCCAGCCCCACGGCCCCCCATCTGCCCGGGGCTGCCGCCTGTCTCCTGCCCCCCAGCACCCGCCTTCGCCCGGGGTACAGGGCCGCTCTCCTCGGCCATGAGCCGGCTGAGCCGGTTGAGGGGCTCCTGCACGGCCTCTGACAGCCGCCTCTTGGTGTCCTCCAGCCTGGCCTCGCGCAGCCGGAGCAGGGCAGCACGGCTCTCCGATGGGGAGACGCTGGGGGAGGACGGGGCCGTGCGGGACTTGGCCGGACTCAGCCGGGGCTGGGGGGCCCGCGGGAAGTCAGCCAGGAGCATCCCCCTGGGCTGGGGTGAGGGGGTTGGCTTTGTGTCCCCATCCATGGTGAAAACAAGCCCACAGCCATCCCGGCCGCCACTGTCCTCCCTGGTGCTGGTGGGATGGGCCGTTAGGTCATCGGTGTCCCTGCGCTGAGGCGAGCCCGGCGATGGTGCCAGGGTGGGAGAGGCGTCCGCCGCAGCCGCAGCCTGGTCTGCCATCGCTCGCATCGCCGACAGCACCTGTGCTGCCCAGGGAATGGGGGGAAGCAGCTCAGCTCTGTGCCACCTCAAGGCACAGCATGGCCCTGCCCTGGTCCTTCCTTCCCCATTGGCATCACCGTAAGCCACCGAGCAGCAGCAAGGTGCCCCCGGGGTCCCCATCAGCGTGAGCCAGGAGCCTTCCAGCCTATTTCAGGATGCTCGTGGGGCCATGGTGCTGCCAGCGGACAGGCTGCTCATGGCTCTCCCTGTGCTTCCCAGCAGGGATGGGATGGAGAAGGCACACGAGCTCAATGACAGCGTGTGGGGAACTGCTGCCTCTATAATGAGGATAAACCTCAGCCAGGCCATTAGCAACAGGACCTCTGAGAACCCAGAGCCACAAGCCAGGTGTGCAGCAAAACAAGGGGGGATTTTCCCACACTGGGACATTACGTTGGTCATGCAAGCACAGGGGGCTGTGAGGAGGGATGCAACGCAGGCAGGGCTCTGACTCCTCTAAATGCTTTTTGCTTAACTGACAGTGGTTTGGCCCTTGCTTAACGCATTGCATGAACCTGAAATGAGGCAAGCTCGAGTCATGGCCCCTGTTTAGCGTGAGGTTGCCCTGGAAGCAGGGGGTTGGTAATCTGTTTTTACTGCAGGGGCACAGAAGTTTTCCCAACAAGTTTCTGTAGCCCTGAGGGTGTTCCTGGCCATGGCAAAGTGTTGTCCCATCCCCAACAGGCACTGTGACCCCTCGATCGCTGCGCTCCTGCCAAAGCAATGGGGCCGACCCTGCTCCTGAGCTGTTCCCCCTGTGTGATTTTGGGAGGGGGTTCTTGGGGTGCTCGAGCTCTGCCACTGCCCTCTTCCTCTGGCAGCACCCCTGTGGCAGGAGCAGGGCCGCTGTCCCAGGGGTGCCGGGGCTGAGCAGGACCCTGCTGCCGGCAGGTGCTGCTCTACAGGCGGCCTCACACCCAGCAGCCGCGTCGCCCTGGATCTTTAAAGCACTTCACTGCCACAAATTAATTACAGGCTGTGCCGCAGCTGCCGCCAGTGCCGTTTATATAATCTCACGTTCTGTGGTTTTCGTTTTGCTTCTGATTTACAGGAGCCACTTGTTAACCCCAAATAATCTGTGGGTGATTATCCTGGTGATACCCAGCTCCAGTCAGGAACTGAGGCTGTGGGGCTGGCACCATCCAGCCTGTGGGCAGAGCTGCCAGCACTTCTGGCACCACTGGCAGCCCCCGGCAGACGGAGCGGTCTGTGGCACCAGGCAAAGCACTGAAACAGCAAAACAGGGAGCAAGCAGAAGAAAATGGGCCTGAGAAGGGATCTCATCCCTAACGCCCACTTAAGCCCCTCATCATCCATATTTCTCAGTGGCCTCATGCCACAGTCATCCCCAGTATCCCCACCGCCCTCGCCAGCCCTCAGCCGTGCCTACCAGAAAGCCCCAGGGCTGGTCTTTGGCTGGTCCTGCTTGGTCACTGCTCCCCGTTCCTGCCGAGTTAGGGAACCCTGTGCTGGGCGAGGGCTTGGCCCTCTGCTCCGCCGTGCCTGGATTTTTGTTACCAGTGCTCTGGTATTCGTGGGTTTTAAAAGCTAAAAAAAAAAAAAAAAAAAAAAAAAAAAAAAAAAAAAAAAGAAGACTGTTTCCTGAGAGACCATTAGCACAGTGGAAGACGGAGATAATAATAGCCTGGGTTTGTATGGGAGTTTTCATCTGGCAGAGACGTCAAGTGCAGTGGGGACTATAGATATGCTGCTGAAACGCAGCCACCCCTAGGGAGTGTGGGTGTCCAGGAGGGTGGGGAGCACCAGGGATGGACCCTACTGGGTGCCACGGCTGGGCCACCAGCACCCCGAGATGGAGGGTCCACCTGGAGCAGCCCCAGTGAGGGGTTTGCTACTGGCTCAGGCTTCAGACAGTGAATAGGGAGCCCAGAGGTGCCCCTGGAGCTGGCTCCTCAGTGCCAGCGCTAACCATCCGTCCCACCCAGAGCTCATCCTCAGCCTGTGACTGAGGAGGTGTGCAGGGAGAAAGTGAATATGAAGATCCTTGCAAGTATTTTCAGACACTGGGGGTGGCTGGGTGGGCACAGCTGGGGGATTAGGGAACATTCCCCACAGGCTCCACACAGCACCTGCCTTGCGGGGTTCTGCGAGTGGTACCCAGAAGGGATCGGTGCTGTGCGGGATGTCCCTTTGGCGACTGCAGGTTGGGACACCTGGCTGGGAAGGTGACATCTCTGCAGAGCCTTGAGAGCTGTGAGTGCCCCAGCTGGGCAGGGACACAAGATCCCTAAAGACTGCTGACCCCTTGCGCTGCTCTTGGAAACAATGAAGCCATAAACATCAACAAGCCTCTCTGCTGGACCCAGGCTCTGAAATTCCGATCTTGGGACTTCACGGGACACGGAGACAAGCGGCGGCCTGGACTGGGCTGGTGTCTTTGAGAACCTCCCCCCCCAGATGCTCCCTTGACATGCCCAAGGCAGCAGGACCCTCTGCGGCACAGCATGGCACGGCATGGCACATCACAGCACGCCCTGCTGTTAGCTCAGTCCAGAGTGCAATACCTACAAACCACCTGGAAAGAGAAAGTTTCCCCACGCCGGGGGCTGCCCCATCAGTGCCCTGAGCTGCTCGCTCCCAGGTGGGCACTGCTTTTGCTGTAAAATCAGGGAGAGTTGATTGGAGAATTAATTTCCAGCCGCCCTCTCCAGTTAATTAGAGGTGCCGGTGGCTGAAGCAAAGGGCTGGCACTGCTGGCGGGGACGGTGGCACAGCTCTGCCTGGGCGCAGAGGCTTTTATCACCCTGCCAAACGAGCTGGAAATCCCCCATCTAATTATTCCCACAATATACCGCTACAGAAACCAAATTGCTGTGGTTATTAGCGATGTAACTGGAGAGCTCTCTGCATTATCCCGTGATTAAGGAGTGTGGGGCTTTGAAGAAAGTCTCACTGCAACCTCAAGACATAACTTTGAGCAATGGGAGATGCCAGCTCCATCTTCTGCTCCTGCTTCCACAACACATTGCTCCTTCTCAGGGGGTTTACTGGTGGATACTGGAGCAGATTTCATGCTGCTGCAGGACTGAGGAGCCGGGCAGGCTTCAGCACTACACAAATGGCTCCAGGGTGGCTGTGCCCTCTGGGATGCTCAGAGCCAGCCAGCCTCAGCACCCAGCACCCACCTGGTCCCCCAGCGACCCGCTCCCAGATCCTCCCTCCAACCCTTTGCTGTCCCAGGGCTTGAGCTCAGCCCTCCACTACAGACTTTGCTTCACCCCCACATCTCAGCCGTCCCCGTCCTCTGTCCGTCCTCCCAAGACCTTTGTGTCCCCCGTGGCGCGGCCCTGGCAGCTCTGGGGAGAGCTCTCAGCCCTGGTTTCACCCAGATGCAGTGCTAGGGAAGGACCCAACCACTTCACCCATTTATTTCATTCGTGCAGGCACTGCTTCACCCTCTAAATTCTGGCCAGCAGCAGGCGTCCGGGTGGACGATGCTGCTGAGGTGCAGGGTCCCAGTGGTGGGTGGGGCTCCCACCACTGGCTGAAAATCTGCACCCCAAAGGTGTACACGGCCCTTGAGTCTATCTGGAACCCTTCCTGACACCCCACTGGTCTAATCTCAGTGGACTGTAAGGGAGATGCTTTCAAAACAGTACGCCACCCGTTCTCCGCGCGGTGACACGGTGCATCCTCAGCTCCCCCCCACCCCACGGTGCTGCAGGGAGAGCCCCTTCCTCCCTTTGCCTGGGCGCCTGCCACGAATCCCCAATCCCTGGGGCTGGAGCGGGGAGCTCAGCTTGCTCGAGATGAAAGCCTGACCTAATTCAAACCGGCAGCATCCAGCGGGCAGGAGCATCGCCAGCGCTGGCCCCACGCCGGGGGTTTCCATGCTGGGCCCAGCCCTGGGGTGAGCTCATGGCTGATGGACACGTCCATCGGCGCTGGGGAGCAGCGACCCATCCAAGGGCTTTGCTGGGGGCTGCAGGGCTCCGGCAGCAGGACTGGCTCCTCGGGACAGTCCCCAGCTTCTCTCCAAAGGCTGCCGGTGTTTTTGCTCTTGCACCAAGGGTGATGCGAGTTCCATGAGAGCCCACCGAGTGAGGACTCATCCAAGGGTCCTCAGAGAAAATGAGGGAAGAGACTTGTGGTGCTTTTTTTTAGGGGGGAAGGAAAAGGAAACCGCATGCAGCTCATCCCCTCCTGGAGCCTGCCAAGGAGCCGGCTGCCTGCGGTTCACCTTCAAAGCCCTTACCTTGCCAGGCGCCGGCCTGCTGCCTCCTCCTTCTCGGGGAGCCCCATGCACCCCACGAGGGGACACAGCTCAGCCCCCCCGTCGCCTCCCCGCAGGGTCCCTACGGGTGACCCCCTGGCTCCTGGGGTGGTGGGACGGGTGGTCCCCGCTGAGCCTGCACCCACACCCCATCCACCGGGACCCTGGGGGGTGCGTGGGGAGGGTGGGGGGAACCCCCGGTTTGTCCCAAGAGCTGCCCAACCTCCATCACCCACCGCGGGCAGCGCTGCCGGTACCTGGGCCAGGTCCCGGTGAGCCGGGGAAGGGTCGGTCCTGGTGTGGGAGAAGGACAAGCGGTCCCGGTGCTG
>NW_020799118.1:14141081-14163381 GCF_003259725.1 Athene cunicularia | reverse complement strand
CGTCACCCAGCTGACGTGTCCCCACCGCTACCCCCCTTCCTCCACCCCCCCGATCCCCAGCAATCGGTGCTGCGAGGCGGTGGAGGAGCGGGGCCGGGGGGCTGCCCCCCAGCGCTGACCCCTTTTCTCCTGCCGCCCTCCCCAGGCATCTACGTCTGCGCCAGGTGTGGCCATGAGCTCTTCTCCAGCCGTGCCAAGTACGAGCACTCGTCCCCGTGGCCAGCCTTCACCGAGACCGTCCACGAGGACAGCGTGTCCAAGCGCGAGGAGCGGCCGGGGGCTTTAAAGGTGCCGATTCCGAAACTTTTTGGGGTGTCGCAAAGCCCACGGGCTTTTTTTGTCGTGAGCCTGCCCGCTGAGGCAGAGCGCTTGCTGTCTAACCCTCTCCTTGGCCTTTCTAGGTGTCTTGCGGCAAGTGTGGCAACGGGCTCGGCCACGAATTCCTTAACGATGGGCCGAAGAGGGGGCAGTCCCGCTTCTGAATATTCAGCAGCTCGCTGAAGTTCCTCCCGAAAGGTAAAGGCTGCGGTTTGGCAGCTGTGTCAGCCCGCAGTTATTTTTGGGGAAGCTGCTGATGGCTGGGCTACGCCGTCTGCGATGGGCTGCGCTCGGCAGGGCGTAGCTGGCCCTGCAGATAAGCCAAGGAGCCACTAAATAAATCTCACGTGTGTCAGTCCGAGATTCGGGGAGCTCTGAATATTGCAGCTGCCCTACGGGCAGGGAGCGGGTCTGTGGAGAAGGGCAGGACTTCTTGCCCTTGTGGTTGTCGTGCTGTTTGCTTCCCCTGAGTCACAAAAAGGCTTTGGGAGGCCAAGTTCAGGGCAGCACCCCAGCCACAACTTCCTGTCCTGCTCGTCGGGCTGCGATGTTTGCGAGATGCTAGTTGCAGGTAGAAAAATAACCGTATAAAAGGGACTGGTGGTTCTGGAGCAAGAAACACAAGCCCCAATTTTTCCTCTCTTTCTTCTAAGGCAAAGCAGAAAACAACCTGAAGGAGAAGTAAGCGAGCTGCTCTACTTGGCACACTGCTCTTGGGCTGATCCTGCGTTCACACCTTGGGGTGCACCGTCTGGCCAAGGGGGCACCAGGAGCAAGAGAAACCCCAAAGCAGCTCCCGGTGTCCCCGGGCCGGTTCCCTCTCAGGGCTGCTCTGATTCAGGATCCCGGGAGGAGCATGGGGGAGGCGAGGGGAAAATGTGGTTGCTGAAGCTCCGTGCTTGCTGGGTGGTGAGGGGTATCACCTGAGAGTGTTTCACATGAACTGGGGTGCTGCAAAGGCTACAGCTCTTCATTTTACCCACCCTTACCCCCCCCAACCATCTGTTCTCCCTGGCATCCTGGCCTCTGCTGGCGAGTCCTTTAGGCTTTGCCCATGAGCAGCCCGCGGGCGGGCAGTCCCACCTCTCCTGAGCTCTGGGATGGTTTTGCTCTTGGCTTCAACCGAGCCAGGACACTCTCCAGATCACAGCCAGGAGGGACCGATTCTGCCCTGGCACCGCTGCAATCCAGAGTCGCTCCGCTGGCATTTCCAGGGTGTAACGCTGGATTAGTTGAGGTCAGTCTGGGTTAATCCCTGGTGCTATTCTGGGCTGGGGTCATGGTATGAATTGCCCTATATAAACCCTTCCAGGGTGCTAGGGGAAGGATGATTTTATGATCCCACTAGACAGCATTCATGTATTTTACCCCTCTACCCATCCTGCACACAGTAGAGACAATTCTAGATTTCCTGTGTCCTCTGGGCTTGATCTTGACTCGGCCTTACACCAGATTTATCACTGTGCTATAAACTCCAGTGGCACTAACGGTTCCTCCTTGCTCTACTCAGGTGCAAGGGAGGCCAGCGTCAGGCTCACAGGCTGCACTTTGCACAACTCAGGCTTTAGGAATCATGTCTGCATTCCCTCTGTGCTCGGAAGGGCTGTGACACTGATTTCTCCTTAATTCAGCCTCTGATTTGTGGCCTTCCTCCCTGTCCCCACACCAATCCTCCTATTTAAAATCAATACACAGGGATTTTTGAAGGTGGCAAAACCTTTTTGCTGACCCCGTGGGTCCAGCTCGTTACCTGGAGCTCACTGCTGGTCTTGTACCTCTTTCAATATGAAAATAAAGCACTGATTCACTGTGTTGGAGAAATAACCTCTTTTTTTTTTTTTTTAAAAAAAAAGCACTGTTCATGGCACCCTGGTGCATCTGTCTTGGGATTCCTTCCCTGCTCGGTTGCCCAGCCTTAGGTGGGGAGGCTGCGCCAGTGGTGGAGTGCATGCGAGGCAAATACAAATGCAGGTACAAATTCTGTGCCTCCAAAGCCCCAACCAGAAAGCTGAGAGCAGATTTCATCTGATGCTTCTGTGTCCAGCCATGAACCCGCATCGCTGGGTGCGGACACACAGTGTCTTGCATCCAGCATGGTCTCGCAATCCAAAGGTTTGGCCTGAGGTTGGTGTGTGTGGTTTTATCCTGTGCCTGAGGTTGGTGTGTGTGGTTTTATCCTGTATCTGTTACTGTTACCCCAGGTTTTGCCACGTGAAAGGGGAATGCTGGTGTATTTGGAGCCCTTTGGGCCTTCCCAGGGTCAAAACTTTCACTGAGGAAAGTTTCCTTTTCTTTCCAGTTAGTGTTTTTGCCCAACTGAAGCTGGTTTTAGCTTGTTTCATAGTATGTCCCTGGTGTTGTCAGGATTTTCTGAGCAGAAAGGATTTGAGTTTTAGCAGTGTCTCAATAGTTTCCCTCCGTGAAGCTGCCTGCAAGACTGGAAGCTACAACCCTTGTCTACCTCTCAGAGGTCTCTGCTCTGGCAGGGTTGGATAGCAGGTTCATGGAGACTGGAGACTTGAGCTGAGCTTTGCTGGACTCCAGTTCCCTCCTCTGAGAGGGTAAAGTCTGCTCTGGAGCACAGGAGCCAGCACCACATCTCCCTCCTGCTGTGCTGCTGGCCCGTGGCATCACCCTCACTGCCTTCCTTGTGCGCAGAATGACCTTCAGCTCTAATTACTAATTAGGTTCCAGGCTGAAGGTTCAAGCTGCTTTTCGACCGATTAATCCCCTAATCTGCTGCTTTGCCCTTGGCCTGGCGACCTCCACGTGACCGTGGGAGGGCAGGAGCTGCCCCTTTGCTTCTCACCCTGGACCATCCATCCCTCCTGCCCCGCTGCCCCTCGCCTGGCACTGGGAGGTATTTTTGACGTGGTTTCCCTTGAGATGCTGCGATGGCAGGAAACCTCCTTGGGAATGCCAGCAGCGAGGGGATGGCAGCGATTCCTCCCACTCGTGGGCTGTCCTACACCGTGGGGGGACACAGCCACGCTTCCATGCTGAGTTGCAGTTCGTGGACTCAGGCACGGGAGGGTGCAAGTGCTTTTCCTAACCCTTCCGCAGACGTTGCAGGGAAGGAAGGATGCTGCTGGGGTGGGCTGGGGATGCACAAGGTCCACCCTTGCAGCAACAAGAAGGAAAATTACCCAAGATGGTATAAATACGGATGGAAATTTATCCTGGAAATCTGTCCAGAGCTGGGATTTTGACAGGGGTGTTAAAGACCTGAGGCTGGAGTGACCTGGTGCTGAGGGTGCAGGATGTGACCCCGCAGAGGCAAATCCCATCCCTGCCCCTTCCCAGCTCCGCTGAGCACCCCCAGCCATCCTGGGCTCCGTGGGGTCCCTCGTCCTTCCCCGGACCTCTATGGGTGCTCAGGGTAGGAGACTGGCTCTGTGGCACCGGGCATCCCCCTCGCCACAGCTGCACTGTGGCTAGTCCTTCCCCTCTGCCATTCATCCTCATTTTATTATTACACTAATGACAATTCTGGCTTAATAAGAGGATTTTGCTTAGTTGGGCAAAAGCGGCCCCACATCAGCGACACGGGTTTAATGACAGAAATTGAATTACGTTACCAGGCCAACGCAAACTTCCTTGGTTGTTTAAAAAATCATTAATTTCCTCCACCATAGCCTCCAGCTGACCTCCCTTTTTAATTTTTTAATTTTTTTTATTCGCATGCCATGGAGAGGACCTGCCTCTTTGACCCTCCTTGGGATGGCTCCAGCGGACGGCAAAGCGGCCAGAGCACAGCAAGATTTAGATTAATTCTCCTAATAAAGACGACAAGCCCTATAGAAATTACGTTACGCAAGGAAAAAGAAAATGACCTGGAGGCATTAGGAAGCTCTAATTACCGTTACTCCTTGGAGCCAGCACTGCGGGAGGGGTGAGCCAGCTGGTCAGGCAGCCCTCTGCCTGCACCCGGCTGCTTTTACCTGAAATTTTCACTCATATTTCAAGCAGACTTAGTGGCCTCGGAGAGATGGCTCCTTCTTTTCTACTTGTGTTGGTTTATTTAATTTTACCCTTTGATCAACAGTTTTTCCCACTCCAGCTGAGCCCACAGGCTCCCCTGTGCCAGCAGGTCGGTGGACATGGTGGCACAGAAAGGGTGGGAAGCTGTGTCTGGCTGTAAACATGCACCGAGCCCCAGAGCAGCACTTTTGGGGTTTTACACATTGGGACATCCCTTAGGGCAGGGAGCACAGCCTGATTTGGGGTGCTCTTGCACAGTCTGGTCCCATCAAACGGGCGCTTTCAGCCCCAGCCATGACCCTGGGCTGTGCCAGGGTCCTGCCCTGGTGATGGCCTCTGAAGCATCAGTTTGCTTAAAAGGAATTATTTGAATTCCTTTTGGGGCACTAAGGGCTGGAGCTGCTTTTGTGTCAATTACAGAAAATAAAGTGATGGTAATTAAAAAACTGCTACACAACCCTGATTTCTCTGAGACGCGCAGGGCTGTCAAGGGGTGAGGTGCCACCCCATTGCCTGGCTCAGCCCCTCCATCCCGGGGAGCATACCTGTCCCTCAGCACATCCAGCAACAGCTGGAGAAAATTAAAAGCTTATTCCACTTCATTCACCGATAATAACTTTTTCTCTCCCTATTTTGGGCTGCCTTCCACCCTGAGACGCCGCTCACCGGGCAATCGCTGGCCTCGTTCCTGGGGTTTGTTTAATCCGGCTGAACCTCCCAAACCTATGGGAGGAAATTATGGGAGGTGGGGAAATTTGTTTTCGGTTTGTGGTGTGTTAATTAGGGAGATAATGACTGGAAACATTCAGAGCAAGTCTGAGCGTGCTGGAAAAATGTTTGGCCCAAAGAAAATTTACTTTTTTTTTTTCTTCCAGACTGTTGAGATCTGAATTTTTAAGGCAATTAGTGAGGGTTTATTTCTTAATCAGTCATACTTGTATGCTTGCTTTGGGGTTTTATCTCATGCTCCCAAGTGCACATCGCTTTTAATCACGATCTTCATTTCTGATGTGGGAGATACCTGTCCTGGGCTGGCTGTGCGTGCCGTGGTGCAGGCACGCTCCTGCGCTCGGCTGTGCCAGGGCACGGTGTGGACTGGCGTGTGCTGCCCTTCTCAGAATCACAGAATCATCATCTAGGTTGGAAAAGACCTTGTAGATCATCCAGTCCAACCATTAACCTTCCCATGCACAAAGAGCCGTGACCGCCCCAGGCTCCATCCCCAGCCCAAGCGCATCCCATTTTTGGAGGTGGCTTCCCTGCATGGATCTTCCAGAGTCTGCCCAGGAAGGGACTTAATCACCCCCACCCAAAACCCCATCCCATGCTGTGGGTGCAGACAGAACCAGTGCCAGGCGTGTGGATGCCCACAGCACTTCTGCCCTCCCTGTGCCCTGGCGTGGAGATGGATGAACCGTCCCCAAAAACACATCACCCCCCTGGCCCTGGGGAAAGATCCCACCAGGGAAAGATGCTCCAGGCTGTGCCGTCATCAGTCCAGCCCCGCACCAGCATCGATCCAGCCCTGAACCAGCATCAGTCCCAGCCCTGTGAGCATCAGTCCAGTGCCGTGGCTGCCACGATGGGCCACGACCCGAAAACCCACCAGTGGTGGTGGGCGATGCCCGGCCGGGGTTCTCCTCTCGGCGATCTCGTGGCACGTGCTTTTAAGCGATACGCTTTACTGTCTACGATAGTGATTTGTTGCTTGTAAAACCACTGTGATTAACTACAGTTTAGCCTCCTGGTTTCATGTCTTATCATGTTTCATCTCACACAAAAGACATTTACAGTCTATTTTCAACTTCAAAGCAAATGCTTCTTGCATGAGCATTAAGGAAGGCAAATATTTAAGCAGAACCTGTATGGTATTAGCGTCTCTTGATGTTCCCTGCTGAGTGAGGATTGATGGCTGCCTCTAAAGGCAGGTTTTTCCTATTGTTTTATGCACCAGTGATTAATATTTCATGTTCCCACCATTATATATTTGCTGGCGGGCACTGGCCTACCCTGACAGTGCTTTCTTCATGTCTTACATGTCCAGCTTTTATGCACTTCAGTATAGGAAGTGTGACTCTTGGCAAGGTCCTTTGGTCTTATTGAAGCCTCCTGCCTGAGGTATTTTGAATTAAGTTCATCTTGATGGCGTTAGGGCTAAAGGCATGTTCTCCTTCTCTACTGATACCTCTGTCCTGCCCCTTCACGGTTCTCTGCCCCAACCCAGCCCCCTTCACTGTCCCAAATTTCAGACCCCCCTGCCTGGCCCTGCACCTGCCTGGATGGGGACAGTGGGGACGGCACTGTGGGCACTGGATCCTGCAGCAGCAAGAGGGTGAGGCTGGATCCTGCCCTATGGGAGCCCTGCAGAGATATGGGCTGGGGCGAGAAGCTGCTCCCATGGCTGGAACCCTGCTATGCTCAGTGCCTACATGGCGCCAGCATCGGCCTGAGCCCGTCTTGGCACTACCATCACCACCCGGCACCGCTCGCGCTGCCCCAGTGGGGTTTCTGTGGGAGAGATGAACGTTTGGCTGGACTCACCAGCACTTCCATGCTGCAACCCCTGAAAAAAACCCCGAGTTTCCCAGCCAGCCTTGTCAGGGCAGGATGAAAATAGCCCAGGACCAAATTCCTCTGCTTTGAACACGATCACACACTGGCGTGCATTTGTCTGAACGCTAAACATATTAAGACCAGGAACTGTAAGGGACGGCTCTGCTTATCATCCAGCTCGGAGTTAATATAATTCAATTAGCATGAACAGTAAATATAGCTCGTTTTAATTTAGATGTAGGGGTTGCTGTGGCTTGATCCTTTAATTTCAGGAGTAGGGAAGCTGTGGGAGGACTGCCAAGAATTTCTGCAAAACCCACATTTTCTCCAGGGCCATGGGCTCTTGCTCCGGGTGCTCCGCAGTGGTGGCACGAGGCCACCTCTGAGGAGCCTGGGCGCTTGGCTGAGCGCTTGGCGAGTGGCACCCAGCGAGGGGCTTCTCGGAGGGGCTGGGAGGATACAGCGGTGTTGAACTGCATCGTTATTAGATGCAAAATAGAGTGGAAAGCCACCAGGAGGGAATAAGTGGTGCAGCCTATTTAAGGAGATCGGGAGAGACACTGGAGACATGTGTCTTCAGGGCTGCACTGCATTCTTTGGAGATTATTTTAAATGCGTGCATCTTTTCTGCATCACAGTCTATCTTTGTTCCCCTCTGACGTCTTGAGCCGGGGCTGGTATTTTATGGCCATGGCTGTGCCTGCCAGCAGCACGACAGCTCTGCTGGAAATTAACTTTTCTGCGCTTAAAAAAAAAAAATGTCACAGGCATAAAATTCAAAGTAAGAGCTCAAACTAGTTAATCTCAGATTAATTTTAGCTGCTGGCTCCAGCAGGTGAAGTATCGAGGCTCTGACACGGATGTAACACAGGCAGGAGGTGCTGAATCTCCCAGCCATGCCCCGTGTCTGTCCGTCTGTCCAGGCGTGGGGGCACGGCACACTGCTCAGCACATCTCCCTGCCCTCTGTCTGCATGAGCTAACCCTGACTGTGGTGCTTTCCATCCGCCCACCCCGGATGGCAGGACAGAAACCGGGTGGCAGTCGCTTTTCCCAGGAAGTCCGGCTCGAAGGGAGCGGGGTTTGTGGGTGCAAGCGTGCACAAGCACGCACGAGGTGAGGTCGGTGACGGGTCAAAGCTAATGAAGCTCCTTCTCCGCTGGCTGGGCCAAGAGGAGTGTTTTCTATCATCTCTCCTGACATTACCGCATAACTTAGATTGCACTTAATTAAAATAGCTCATTTAACTGATGGCTCCTAAAATGTAATACTGGGGATTGTCCGCTTTTCCTGTCCAGCCCACACACGGCACAGGGATGGCAACAACCGGCACGGCCGCTCTGGAGGGATGCGGAGGAGACAGCCGGGGACTGGCTGCCTGTGCTGCTCTGGTGGTGCTTGGATGGAAACAGGCACCGAGGGGTCGTGGATTTGATGCTCAAAGAGCTTTTGAACCTCCTGGGTCGGCTGGTACGTGGGGGATCTGACCCTGACCGTCCCCCAGCTCATCCACGAAGTGAGGCAGAGACCAGCAGCCCCTCGAGCTGGTCTGGTTTGTCCCATCACCCTACAGTGCTGTGGGATGGGAGCTGGAGGCTTTGCTGGTGCTGTGGTGGGCTTGGCCTCAGCTACACTTCCCATCTTCTATAGCATGGCAAAAATGCCCTTAACTTTATGCACTTCTCAGGGTCCATCAGGCTGTCTCCCTGGCTCTTTAAGGCTCACTGTAATTAATGACCTGCAAAAAAATCAGCCTCAGTTTGAGCAATGGTCAAACTTAGCCTTTCCCATCCCTTCTGGGACTGGCACTGGCTGATGGGCACAGAAAGCTCAGCCCTGCTAGTCCCATTGCTTTGCAGAGCTGGAAGCATCACTCGAGGATGTGCCTGACTCACTGGTGCACGGGCCTGTGCTGGAGCTGGGCATGAGCCTGCAGGGTCCTGGCTGCTGGGAGCCCTGCAGGAATAGGGTACCATGGGCCTGATCCTGCCTGCACAGCTGATGGGCAGGGGTGGGAAGCACAGGGCAGGGCTGGGTCAGGGGACTCTGATGGGGCTGAGCTGCTCCACCTGGCTCAGGTGTCACCCAGAGCAGGGTTTAAAGGAGGGAGCAGCCAGGCCTGGCCTCTCCCAGGATGAGCTGGGCTGTGGTTTGGGGCAGAGGCTGCTTGGAGGCCTCTGTCAATGCTGTGACCGCACAGATCCTCCAGGTGGAGATTGCTGGAGTCAGCAGGAGCAAACCCTCTGCCTGATGGCCCTGTTTGGTGAGGGGATGCTGACCACAGCAATTCCCCAAGGCCTGACTGAAATGTCTGAGCTGCATTCTCCTCTTCCATACTTTATTGTGTATTTAAAAAACTGAACAATAGATGTCGCATAAATGCTAATAAACATCAGAATGAAACATTGGCTGTGGGGTGGGAGCTGCTGTGTGGAGCCCCCAGTCTGGGTGGTGGATCATGGGGGTGCTGCCCGGTGGGGTTCCCTCACCCCCTGCCCCAAACACACCCACAGCCCCTAATTAACACCCTGTTTTGGGGGTGCACGAGTCTTCCAGAGAGCTGTGAGCCCAAGCAGGTCTTTGCTGGGAAACTTCACTCCTGCTGCTTGTGTCCATCCTGGTGGGACCCATGCGGATGGTGATGGGCTGCCAGGGGAGCCGGAGGCTTTGGAAGGGGGGGCTCCAGCTCTCAGCGGGGTTTCCCATGGGAAGGAGTGGTCCCTCTTTTTGAGGGGTTTTCCCTCCGGAGTGCCGTGGTTGGAGCTGTCTGTGGAGCACCTCCCCGAGCTCTTGGGCTCCCCAGGGCTGGAGGAGGCTCCTCGCAAAGCTGGGTCATTGCTGCCACACGGACAGGACAGGGATACAGTTTCCTGTTTTTTGTTTTGTTTTTGTTTTTTTCCCCACTTGCCTAGATCCAGTTTAGCCTGGAGGTACAGTTTTTATGGGGAAAAAAACAAACCAACTACTGAATATTCCCCCCCACCTGGGCTCCCCGAGGCAGCGCTCTGCACGCCGCAGACCCTCCCGGCAGTGCCCAGCGCTGCGGTGGCAGCACAGATGTGCTGAGGCACCCGGCTGGAGCCCGGGCAGCCTCCCATGTGTGTGCTGGGCTTTCTGTGCACGGGTGTTTGCACAAAGGGTGACGATAAGCCCAGAGCATTTCTTATTTCTGAGGGATTTGCTGGGAGCTGGGCTCCCTGCAAGGGGCGAAGGCGAGGTGAATGCCTCTGCCTCGGTGCAGATTATACTGGGGGAAATAACGAAAGGCTGTAATCTGCCAATACATGCTGAAGGGCGAGACGGATCGTGTCTTCAATTATAGCTGCTCACGTGCGTGAGTCGCCAAAATATGCAAGGTATTCGTTTAATTTCTCCATTTGAGGCCAGCGTGGTGTCCTGATACTTATCAAACTCGTGGCTTGGATGTAGGCTCTGGGGAGGAAATGTGCTCTCACAAACAGCTCGTGTCAAGCCAAGGCACTGCTTAACTCTCCAAAACTGAGCCCGAATTGAACCTGTATGTGGGTGGGTCACTGTTGGAGCAGGATGGTTTTTACCTGATGTTGCGCAGGATGTGAATTTCTGCTTTGCATGACATCAGCAGGGGCAGATTTTGAATCCTGGTGTCCCAGGGAGGCGGGAGCATCCACAGGGAGCTGTGGCCACTCAGAGCTCGGTCTCAGCCAGGTCTCGAGTGCCTCCTGCTGCTTCCTGGGCTGTCCGCAGCATCCTGGGGACGGGCTGTGGCTGGTGCCGGAGGTCCTGCTCCGCCGCTGGCACTGCCGCCCTGCTCTCCCTCGGGAGCCGCTACAGAGCCGGCCTGGTGCCCACCGGCAGAGCTCTGGCAGCAGGGCTCCAGCCCATGGGAAAGGTTAAATGACTGCAAACCATAAAGAAGTCTGTAAAATTAGTGTCTAATTAGCAGCGACTGCAGCGTACGTCATACCACACTGCTGCTCCATGCCGGACGGGTGCACGTGTGACACTTTGTTCCCCAGCCTGAAACATTTTTGTTTGCTTGCAGCCCAAAGCTACCCTCTTGTAATTGCAAAATTAGGGCAAAACAAGCGATTTGTTGCTACAAATGATACGAGCAAATGGAAATACCGCTCATCAGAGCTCTGGCAAGGTGGATATCTGCCTTCTGGTGCTGCGGTCAGCAGGAGGGGAAAGGGTGCCCAGTGAGAGCGTGGCCGTGTCTGTGCTTCCCGGGCAGGGCTGGCACTGCTTGGCCCAGGCGTTGGCAAAAACAGGCCAGAGCTCAGGATCCTGCTCCATGTGCGGCGCACAGCATGTAGTGATGGTTGGACACGGGCTGGAACCGGGGCTGGTGAAGAGTCTGGTGTCCTCTGCCACAAAATCTCTTGCCCCCTGCTGCTGCACGGTGGGATGGGCTGGCACAGTCCCCAGTAAAGGCTCCCACTGATGCTGCATTGCTGCTGGTGATGCTGGTTGGTGTTACTAGTTGGTGAATTTTCAGGGTTGATATTTTTCCTTCCCTCTGTTCTGGCTGCAGGCAGCCCTGAGCTGGGCAGCCGAGCTGAAGACTGCAAAGCATTTGCCATAGAATCTGAAGAATTTGGAGTGAAACCCCCAAAGAAATTAAGGACAGATGGGTTACTGGGGGGAAAAAAGAAACCCAAATTCCTTCTGCTTCTCGGTGCCTGTCTCTGAGGCAGCCCCTTGTCCCCACTGTGGCTCTGTGCTGGCCACGGGGCTAGTTGGGCATCCTCCTGCATGCCAGGCGAGCCACTGCAGGACACCATCACCTCTGCCCCCGGGATGATGCCAAGCGGGGAGCGGGGGTGATGCCTCTGCAGCAGCCAGGGCCATCCCCGCTCTCTGCCCACCACTGATCCTCGCCGATTCCCTGGCAGTGACCCAGTAGGACTCGAGGTTTCCTCTGAAGAGCCCCCACGGTCCCGTCATGCAGCGGAGCAGAGTCCCCGGCGAAGCATCAGCTCCTGGAGAGGAGCAATGCGCAGTGGGAGACACGTGGCAAGAATTAACCTCCTCTTCCCTAATTATGAGTTCCAGGGAAAAGCCAAACCCACCTGCTACAGTGGCTGGTGCTGCCCGGGGTGTGACCCCCATCCCCACACCCACGATTATGGGCCAAATTTCCCAGGATTAGGAACATTCTTCTTGGGCTGGTGCTGGCACGCGGCCGGGTGCCACGTCAGCCCCAACACCTGTGTGCTGACTTCAGCACCTCAAATATTTCTGATGCAACTTTTTTTTTTTTTCCTTGTAAAGCAAGCTCAATGCTGTCGAATGTGTTAATGGGTAGAAACGAAGCGTAATTATTCCTTTGTGTAAAATAAGTCAGTAGAATTGTGGCGGCCTGGCTGCGAAACTGGGACTGCAAGCAGGTAGTGGTGTGATCCATCCTGGCTTTGCTTCGTGTTTGCTCGGAGAACAAACCTTCTGTGAGAGCTGCTCGTGCAAGGAAAATCAACAGGATCCTCTTCCCACAGAGGGGCAGAGAAAGGAGGGTTGGGAAACGGCGTGTCTTTTCCTCCTGAAGGTGCTGTGGATAATTGCTGTTGTGTAGGGCTAATTTTATTATGGTCTGTTTGATATTTTCCCATATGCCAAGCTGTGGTAAACGACATCCAGATGAAGCCAACGCTGGCACAGCCATGGCTGGGCTGGGGAGGAGGAGTATGTGCGGATGCAGTGCTCCAGATGCAAACAATAAGGCCAATGGATCTTGATTTCATCTGTCAAGTAATTGGGCTGGAAGTCTGTGCATGCTAATGACTCCACATCAAGCGGCTCGGTGCTCAGATGTGACCCATCCCGCTCCATGGGGAGAGTGGGGGGCTGCAGCCTGTGGTGGCCGTGATGAATATCCCCCAGATGTTACCCCGTAGGGGAAGCGAGACCCACATGTATGTTATTAATAGTGCCAAAGATCTGAGGTTAAAAATGACCACGGGGCGTTCACATGAGCCTGGGGATGGTGGGTCCCGTGGGCTGGTCCTGCTGTGGGGGGCAGCAGGAGAGGGGCTGGGGGGGCCTGGCCCCACACTCCAGCTCTGTGCCTGGTGCTGCATGGGGTGGATGAGCACTATCAGGGCTCCCAGCACTCAAGTGCCCCCCAGCACCCTCTGGGGCAGCCCTGGCTGCTTTGGGGAGGCAGAGGATGCTCCAAGGAGTTCCAAAAGTTGTGAGACTTAAAGGTGGGGATGACACGGGGGAGAGGGATGCAGGGATGCCCTGGAAGGCACAGTCAGGGCAGAGCTACCAGGCTCATCCTAGCCACACTTCACCCCCAAGGTGTGATCCTAAAACCTATTCCCAGCATTCTGGGTTTTTAGCTGTTGTTTCTCCTGCTGTTTAATCTGAGCTCAGAAGTTGGGTCAGGTGGTGGGTGACACCCAAGGCAAGGATGTACATCACCACGTGCCAGTGGCTGCAGGGAGGGTGCTGCAGCCCGCCAAGCTGGTGGAGATGCTCCCGGCGAGGGCTGTTGGCTCTCCCCTTCCCCATGGGGCTGTGGAAGTTCATCCGTGAAGGCTCCACAGGGGCAGGGGCTGGTGCTGTTGGGATGTGCTTGGCAGGAGTTGTCTGGGTGGATGAGCTGGTGCTGGACGGGCAATTCTGCCACTCTGCAGCTGACCCCATGGGTGTGTGTGGGACCATGGCTTGGGCAGTGACAGGAGAGTCCTGGAGCACAAGCACCTAAATATTCAGATGGAGCTTTGAGGCATGGGATGCTGGTGGGTACCACGTGGAGTGATGATGGTCCGAGGGCCCCTGGGGCAGCTCTCCTTGCCAGTGGAGCTCTCGGGCTGATGAGCCTCAAGTTACCGGCAGCTTTGGTCCCGGCTCCATCTCTCCCAGACGCGGCAGAGCCTGGGTGATTTGCCTGAAAGCTCCTGTCATCGGCCCGGCTCCAGACAAAGCCCCAGCTTCTTCCCACAGAGCCGGCAAGGGCTGACCTGCCTTTTTGGGGAGGGAATGGAGGCCCATGGGGTCACGCAGCACATGTGGGTGCCTGTGCTATAGGAACCAGATGCCTACTGTCCCCAGGAAAAGGGATCCTCACCACCAAGAGGCTTTTGTCTCTAAATGGGGCTTTTCCCCCAATGTTTTCCCCTGCTGTGCATGAGCTGGGAAGGGGCCGGAGTACCAGCAGGCAGGATCTGAATGCTATTGAAGCGCATGGGCAAGTGCTTGCAGTCCCCCAGCACCTGCAGTTTATTGGTGCGGGAGGTATTGCAGCCCCAGGGCTGCGGGAACGTGAGCGTACCCTGCGCCCTCTCCCATTTTGGAGGCTTTCCAACCTTTCCCGGCTGATTACTTCAGCATGTGCAGTGCAGATGATGAGAGATGAGCGGGATCGGCCCTTGCCTGCTGGGCGAGGACCCTGCCCTCGTGCTGGCGGGAGCTCCCGGCACGCAGCCGTGCTCCCCGCTGCTCCATTCCACTCGCCTCTCCTCGCTCCCAGGTGAGACCCAAAGTCTTGCCGGAAAGAGAGTAGTTTTCACCCGGAAAGCAGGGTCATGGTGCTCTTGGCGTGTGCAGCTCCGGCATGACCTGCTGGCTGCACGGGCTTTGATTTTGGCAGCTGTAATTCATGAGTGCACATGATGCATGCCACTGTTTGGGGCAATGAGAGTATTAGCTCGTTATGTTCATTACCCAATTCATTATCTGTTCATTAGCTGTTCTTAATGGTGCAATATTTTGCTGTCGTAGGGGTTTTGCAGAATTAAGACTGGAATAGACAATGAAAACAGACAAAGAAAATGCATTACTCCTACATAAGACTTAAATACTGCTGGCGGGGCTGCTTGGGAAGTGGAGCCTGTGTGATGCTGGTGGCTGCCCAGCATCAACCGCAGGATGCAGGGAGAGCTCGGGGCTGGCCCAGGGAGAGGGACCATCCCCATCTTGTGGGGGCTGAAAGTTAAGATTCTGACCCAAACTGGCAGCCTGATCCCTCTGCTACTACTGAAAAACTTCTGAAATTCAGGTTTTATTGCATTAAGCTCTGGAATCCGCATTGCCTGCAGCAGAGGAGCAGGTTTTGCTGGGGGCCGGGGGCGCAGCTGGCCAGGGTTTGATCAGTGGTTTTGACTCCCCCTTTAACACCACTTTATTTTTTTCCCTTTTTTTCCAAAACCCAACCAAATGCATGACAGAAGGACAATTGGGATCCTGCCTCCCTCCTCATTGGCAGCAGGAAGCCTTTTGAACTCCGCTTTTTCCCCTCCATCCATTTGAGACATTTTCTTTAAAACTTTGCTTTGTGTTATTGCTCAGCTCTGCTCCAGATGTTCCAATTCCCGATCCCACACCTTCCTCTCCCTTTGGCCACTGAATATTTGGCTGAACCAGAGCCAAATGAAAGCTACCCCCACCTGTGCATGGAATTAGCAGCGGGCATGCCAGAGCTTCATAGACTCATAAATGCGGCCATCTGCGCCTGGTGACATTATTTTTTAAAGGCAAACAAGCAAAACAACCCCCTACCCCCAAATGGTTTTGAGGTTGGGGTTTTTTTTAGTTTGTTGGTTGTCTTTTTTTTTTTTTTTCAAAAAAAGAGGAAACTTGTAAACTTATTTGCTTGAAAAAAAGCTAGTTCCCACAGCGATCGGGCGCAGCGGCGCAGAGCTCGTGGTGAGGATGCGCCCCAGCTGCGCCGGCTCGCTGCTTGATTGGGAACAGCTCTGCGCACTTACCGCCCGATTTTTGCGAGTGTTTAGGATATAATTCTCCAGCTCTGCCCTCCAAAGCGACAAGCTGGGCCTGTCTTTTACAGCATAGAGCAGGCCCTGCCTGCCCGGCGTGTGCAGGAGCTAAGCTGGGCTCCAGCAGCCCTCCCGGCTTTCTCCGGTGGGTCTGGCAGTGTGGGACCAGGAGAGCGGGCTCGGGGCTGGCACCCCGTGCTTGCCACCATCATTTTGTGGGGTGCTGGTGCGCCCTCAGGCTCCCCGGTTCCACACCAGTGCTGTCCCAGTGCCTCTGGCAGAGCTGGCAGCCCCCAACCCAGCAGCAAAGAGGGAAATGCAACAGGAGCATGACCCAGATGGAGTCAGCTCCATTTTTAGGCTAAAAAAGTGAGATTAAACTATGCAGCAACCCTATTGCTAGCCTGTTGTTGATGCATTTTAAAAAAGAAATGAGCAACTTCAGTGTGATGTGTTGTGTTAGCTGCCAAACTGGCCCTGTCCTAGCCATGTTGCTACCAGAGGTGATGGGTTTGGGGCTGCCCCTGGTGCTGGCGGTGCTGTGGGTCAGGACTCACTTGCTGTGGCCAGGAGAGGTTCCCCTGTATTCGCCTCCTCCCTCAGAGCTGAAATGAGGCTGCATGTCCCCCCTACCTCATCCCAAATGGGATGATGCTATTGATTTAGACCTGCAAATAAGCACCGGGTGGTGAAACACCCGGCAGAACAAATACCCGTGTTCCCATACATATTGATGGGCTGTGCAGAGCCTTCATTGGGATGCTTCCAAGCACATTAGAGAGATGTCTGTTTGGCATGTAATTAACTCTAAATGAGATCAGCAATGAACACATAATTATGCTTCTACTGAATTACTGAGCTTGTAAAGAGCAGGTAAGCAGTTGTTGAGATACCCCGGGCTGGTCAGTCAACTGCTTCTTGTGCAGATTGACATAGCAGACAGGCAGAAATAACTGTGGGGATTTGAGGGGTGTCAGAGAGGCTCATAACGAGGGGCTGGTGGTGGGATCTGAGACCTTGCTCCCTCCCTGCCTGAGAAAGGCAAAGGAGCCATCAGCTCATCCTTGGGTCACGACTCTGGTAACCTCACAAGGACTTTGCCACCTCTGCAGCACTGAACCCATGATTTCTGGGCTGCAAATCTTTCGAAAATCCCATCAGGGTGCTGGTCACCGCACTGAAAGTCCTGCTCCATCTGTGGAGCTGGGCAGGCTCTGTGCTGCTGGCTTCGGCGGCAGCCACCGGGCAGCTGCAAGCTGTGAGGTTTCACTGTCTGGCTGCATGGCATCGCCTGGCTCCTTCAAAAAGGGACTTTCTCAGCTGGAAATGGCCTTCTCGCCCCATACTTCTAACCAGGATCAAGAAATCCCTCTGCTTCCACAGACCTGTGTGACCAGACGCTGGCTAGGAGCAAATTAAACATTAAAAAAGCACCTTTGCTTTTGCGCCTCCTCCTCGTCCCTGTAATTTTTCACTCCCAGGATGATATGAAACCGTTGTCACTCTGCGTCCAAGTCCAGGAGGGCATCAATAAAGGAATAATGGCAGCCAGCCCAAGTTTGTGTTTGCATGGGAAATGAGAAGGGAAGCGGGGCCAAGGCGGAGCTGGGACGCTGTGTGGAGGATGTCTGAGTGCTCGGGATGGCACAGCTGATAGCTGGTGTCCTGGGGACAGCGGTTTGGTTACCAAAGGGCTGTCTCTGATACTCTGCAGCTCTGCCTACTCTAATAAAAATCACACATTTCATGTATATTATTTTTTAAATTGAAGCTTTAAAAAAACCAGTGGGTTTTGGCTGCTTTATCCCCTTATTGGGATTATTTAAATCAAAAGCAGAAATAGGGGGAAAGCTCCTTTTGTAACTCCAGCTGGCTGGGAGCCGGCCCTGTCTGTGCTGCGGGGAGCAGGCAGCGCTCCCCGGGCCGGTGCGGAGGCAGAGGGCAGCGGGGTGGGTGGGGGTCCCGTGGCCGGGGAGGCTGTTGCCCCAAAACGCTGTTATGAGAATAAGGTGGAGCTGTTGAACACACATCCCTCCCGGGCTGATCCGGGAGCAGAGACCAAGGGGCTAGGAAAAGCCCCGTCCTGCCTTCGGTGCTGCGAGCACTAGTTTTTGCTTTCTGTGAAATGCCATCGCTGTTCGGCCGCTGGCACCGCTGTGGGACAGGACCTTGTGCTGTGCAGCCCCATCCTGTCATCCCGTGGGGAGTTTTTGCAGGGCTGCAGCCAGCACCAGGCGCTGGGACATCACTTCCCTGCTGAAACCCTCGCTCCCAGGATGATGCTCCCATCTCAAGATGGGCTGGAGAGCGGCTTTTCTCTGGTCCACGCAGCCTCTGCTTGGCTCAGCCCCCAAATCCCAGAGGAAGATGGGCTGGAGCAGGGAGCTAATGTGGCTGAACATCCTGGCAGTGACAGGGGACAGGACAGTTGTTGAAGATGGTGGGTGTTTTTGTTGTGCAAACGCCTCACCTCCTCCCCGAACAGGTCTGTCTCCAGCTCGCTGGTTTGCTATAGCTACGGGCAATTTTCTGTGTTCAAGTTTTGCAAAACCATATTAAGAAAAATCTCGCCCTGGTGCTGCTGGCTCTCCTCCAGGCTGGAAATTGCATTCCCCTGCTTGAAATTCCTCCCGGAGTTTCAGATGGAGAATGTACAACTTCACTTTCCATCTTGAGCTGCTGTCACACATTTTAATAACAGGGGCTGTGCTACACCCCAGAGGTGGCCGCACGCCAGGATTTTGAAGTGAACCCGTTGGAGCGGTTGCGGTGAGGGTTTGGACGGCTGCGAAGGCGCTGGAGCCGCGGCTCAGCCCCCGCCCTGGCCCTTCCTGCCCCCCCCCCAGCCCAGCTCAGCCTCTTGGACCAGGACGGAGTTTGTGGGTTCATTTTTCATCCTCTGTGTGAGTGCAGTGATGGGTTTGTCGGTGTTTCCTCTGCACCAGGTGATGGGAAACCCGGACCAGAGGGGATCAGCTCTGTTTGCTGCACCACAGTGCCCATGATCCCAACTGGAGAGAGACACAGTTCATTCCTCCTTCATGCTCAGTGGACCCTGGTGAGCTCAGGAAAAGCCCTCATGGTCCCATCTGGGTTTCTCCCTCTGCAAAACCTGCCTCTCCCCACTGAAAGGACTAGAGCAAATCCCCCCACAACATTACATGGAGGATGTTTGGGTTTGGGTTTTTTTTTCAGTAGCCAGTGGATAAACCTCAAAGTTTGGCAGGTCTCTGGGCAAAGGCTTGCTAACGTCACAGGCCAGCTGAGCAGAGTGACAAGGGGTGGTCTTCACTGAGACCCTGGAGGGGACTATGGAGGGGTAGCACTGTCAGGGAGCATGGTGACATCCCCTATCCAGATCCTCCTAGGGCCCCAGCTCCTGGTGGGGACCGCAGGTTGGAGATCCCAACTCCTTGGCTGGCGGGGCTGTGCTGCTTTAGGGATGGTCACAGGGTGGCTCTTACAGCGAGTGTCACTGTGCCTGGTGCTTGGGCACCCCATCCCCTGTGGTACCCACATCCCTGGGGACGGGTACACCTGAATCGCCAGGGAAGGGGATGGGCTTTGCCTCCCCTGGCTGCAGGCGCTGGTTTGCCTCTCACTGAGCTCCCTTTTATGGCTTGCTCTTTGAACCCAAGGAGTTGTGCTGTATTTGTAAAACACACTGCCGTAATCAGGGAAACAGCCTTCCTAATTGGATTGGAACGGCCCGGAGTAATTGGCTGTTTGGGAGCAGCCGTTTCGAATCAAGCTGTGTGCGCCTTAATAAGTTTGCTCGCCTTTATCAGCTTGGCAAACTCTGCTGTGGAGGTGACCTGTTAAATGATCTCCCGTGTTTCTAAAGCATTTTTCATCCCCACTGATCCCTTGAGCCCTTTTCTTTCTTTCTTTGTAAAAACAAACTTTGGGAAATCCCAGAGCACCCATGCTGTGGCTCCTGCCTGCCTGCTGTGGTGGGCTGAAGGGAGGTTTCTGGAGGAGGGGCTGGGTTGTGGTGCTGGGGTGGCTCTTTGGGATGCTTTAGCTCATTATTCGGGGTTCCATCCTGCTTGGATCTGCTGGTTTTGGGGTAGGGGAGAGGATGGACAAGGAGAGCATCGAGCTGATGTGATGCTGTACTGATACTGTTCTGTTTGGCCCTTGGCAGGGCTTGTCACTTGGCTGGCCTGGATCAGGCACAAACCTCACTCGCTTTGGGACCAGAATTTCAGCCCACGGTGGGAACAGCTAATCCCTCTGCTCTGGGTGAGCCCCGGGATGGGGCACGGGAAGTTTTGGGGATGGTGGCCCTGGGAACCTGCTCCATCCCAGTGCTGACCCACCCCAGGGGAGGCTGGCAGGTACAGCCCTGTGTTGGGAAAGCAGAGGGCAATGCACAGGGCTGGAGGGAGCCTTTCCCCCCCAAAAAAAACCCAATTCAAACCACACATATGTGTAAACTGCTTCTGGCATCGGGCTCTCACTGCTGGGCAGACACACGGCGCTTTGAGATGGTCACCAGACATTTCCAACTGCCACAAGATCTGCCACGGCAAGCTCCAGCCCCCAGACCCGCAGCCCCCTGCGTGGCAGGAGGTATTTGCAGCCTGGCTGGGGAGTTGCACGCCACTGTTGCTGGCCAGGGACCCCCAGCTGCCTGCCCCATGCCAGTGAGAGGGGGAAGTGTGGTGCCAGTCAGAGCAGCTGGCCGCACAGCACCTGGGTGCACCCCCCAGAACGGTGCTTTCCCACACGGGGGTCCCTGCTCACCCCCTCAGAAGCTGCAGTGGCAGCACCCGGGTTGTTTGGAGGGAGAACTTACAGAACTCACATCACCACTGCCCCAGCCAAGCTGGGCAGGGCAGGCGGCAGCCTACAGCCATCCCCAGCACTGGGGAGCACCCAGGCAGGCAGCCCCCGCCAGCCCGGGGACCCCCACAGCCAGCCGGGCTGGTCTGTCGCCAATGAAAGGTGGCCCTGAGGCAAAATCTGGTCTTCGTATGGATGGAGCATCCCCATCACTGAGCATCCCACTGGATGGGCCACCGCCCGCTGCTTCCTGGTAACTCCGGTGAGCCAGTCAGCTTCAGGCCTCTCTGCTGCTCTATTTTGTCCTTTTGCTGCTCACCTGGCAGTGCCGGGGGTCACAGCCATGGGAGCTCCCGGCCAGCTCGGATGGGTCTCACCTTGTCCCTGTGGAAGCCTTCTCACACTCCTTTGGCCACACTCCAGCCCCTCCATGGAGCATCTTCCTCTGCGTGGCCGCAGTGCCCCGGCTGCCCCCCCCAGGGCTGCTGGGGACCCCCAGTCCCCAGGGAGCTGCTGAGCCATCAGCCAGGTCATGGCGCTTCCTGGGGACCCACTCGCTCCTGCTGGGATCCCCAGGGGGAAAAAATGACCTTTCTCATCCATCAGTGGAGACAGTCATCTGCGGGGTTCAAAGCTCCCTCGCTCTGGTCAGAGTGATACAGGGAATAAAACAGCCGCACTTCCATCTCCTCAATCAGGGCTCAGAAATGTTGAGGCTCCCTCTGCACCTGCAGTGTCTGTGCCTCACTCCCTGCCAGTGGTTGCAGCCCTCCCGTAACGCCAGTGACAGCCCCCGACGTTTTCATCAGCTTCTCCCAGGGCAGCCCGGTGGCTCCTGCACGCTCTGAGTGGCCCTGGGGACCAGCTGTGGCCCAAAGGTGGCTGCGAGGTCACTGCTGCCAGCCCCCCCTGGGGCTGTGGGTGCCACCCGAGGGTGCCAAGCCCTGATGCCAGCGACCCAGAGCAGGGATCGTGGTGCTCATCGGCCTGGCTGAGGTGTCAGGGTACGGGGTACGGCAGTGCCTGTCCCTGCTCTCCCCAGGGGTGAGGATAAACCCTCCCACTGCTGTTCCCAGCCGTGCCCTGTGATGGGGTACTGCTGCTCGCCACCCACCCGGCTTTGGCTCCTTGGTGCAAACACATTGGTGCCCATTGCAGCAGCATTGCTCCTGTCAGGGGGAGGCCACCCTGTCCCCTTCGGGCCCCAGCACCACCGGCAGCCCAGCAAGCGGCTGCAGCGGGAGATATTTCAGCAGAATCACCAAACCCTTGGGAAGCCGCACTCGTACAAAAGCTCGGCCAAAGATGTGCTACCAGAGGGGGAAGGCCCACGGTACCTCTGGCACAGGACAGGGGATCAGAGAGGCACTGGCCACCGGCCCTGCCGGCCCGTGTCCACATCCCATGTTCTGCACAACCATCCTTGGGTGGCCACGGAGACATGAGGGTGGCCTCTGCCTGCCAAGGGCAGGGAACACGGGGAGCATCAGAGCTGCTCATTTCAGAACTCCTTTTTTTTTTTTTCAAACAAAATGTCCTAATTTTGCTAAAAAATGGCACCTGAGCACTTGTCCTTAATTTTCTGAGCTGCCAGCAAGGCAAGGAGCCAGCCTTTGTCTGGTGGGATCTTGGTTGAATGTGGGGACCCCCCAAACCTGAGGCTGGGGAAGCCTCTGGGCACATCCTGAGCACCCACGGTGCTCAGTGTTTCCCCTCCTCGCCGCAGGGTGCCTGGCCCAGCAGTGAGCCCCGAGCTCACATTTTAAGTCTTTTTCCCCAATTTTGAAGGCAAGAAAGGAAAAGGCTCCTCTGACCATGTCCAAACAGCGGCAAACGCTGAGACACAGCAGCGCCCGCGGTGCAGGGGGGGAGCTGGCAGCCCCGGCCCCGTGCCCCCGAGGGATCCCCCAGCGCTGAGGATGAGGAGGGTGGGTGTGCTGTGCTGCACTCCCCCCCCCG
>NW_020799118.1:14104933-14141031 GCF_003259725.1 Athene cunicularia | reverse complement strand
TGGCAGCTCTGACCCTCCGCCTTGGCTGGGGAGGGGGATGGGGGCTGTTTTTTTGGGGCTGTTGCTTGAAGTCAGGAGCGTGAGAGTGTGTCCCCCGAATCCCCCGTGTCCTCCCGTCTCCGTGTCCCCCATCCCAGCTAGGGGCAGGTGGCTGGACCAGCCAGCGGCAGAAATTTGCTTTTTTTTTTTTTAGTTATCCAGGCATTGTGATTTAAACCTTTAACACGTTATTCTCAGCCGTCTCACCGTTTCCCCACTGGTTCCTTTAGGAATTATTTTATCCGAGTGGCTTATAAAAATAAAGGCAGCGAGCACCTCGGCTTGCAGGACCGGGCTTGATCCTGGCTTGAACCAGTGAAGCGGCAAGGGAAGGAGAAGGGTAAACCGGGGTAAAACAGTATCGCTTGAATTCCTCAGTAGGTCTGTGTCAAAGGGCAGAGCCGTATTGATTCAAGGGAGCTGTTTAGTTTTGAGGGTTTCAGTGGAATTGAACTCTTTGGGCGATAAAGCAGTCGGAAGAGCAGCTACTGTGCATGTGGTGTCTATTAAACTCCCGTCTCCTGGCCAACTCCGGAGTGGCCAGGCCAAACAGAGTCGGAGCGTTCAGTCAGTCCCTTGAAGCCAGGGAAAGAATCTGGTCCGTTAGTTTGAAGAGAGTCCAAATGTGTAGATTTATAAAAGCGCTGCGGTGTTTTCGGGGAAACATCTGAAAATAATAAAAGGAGTAGCTCTCCCTGTCCTTCCTGCCTCTCTATCCTCGTCTCCCCATGCCCCGCGGGAATACCGTGTTTCCTACGTGCTCTTAATGTTTCTCGATGTTTGGGGGAAGGTTGCAATTTGGCAATCGTCGCCAAAATAATAACCTGTGAAAATCGGCGTGTTTAATGGAAAGTGTAATTTTAGTGGTAATTTTACCCGCAGAGTTTCAGCTCTGTAAGACCACATCTGGACTGTAAAGTTATTGACTTAACACACCTTCAAACGCAGTAAGTAGCGCACTTATTTTTATGACTGTATTAATATTGCCGTGATTTATTAGCTCATTTTGCAGTTCCATTTGTATCTACGCTGCTCTAGAAACAATGACGATGATCACTAATCTTTTTGGGTGAGGGTCGCAAGATAGATCTCGCTTGGCAGAATGGGAGTTTAATGACTGTGAGCACATAATTAAAGCGTGGAAGATTGAACGCTTTCATATCGCTCGCCGTAGTCCGGCGAGATGTTCGCGGGATGGACCACAGAGAGAAGAATAAATAAATTTTAGTTTTGGATTGCTGTGTAGTGAGTTTTTAGTGCTGTAAGTGCTTGCAGGGAGCCTGGCCTGATACCAGCGAGATGTTTTAAGATGATTCTGCATATGGTTATGGTAAACTTGGAGAAGTAGTGCAGGGAAGGTTTTTGGCGCGGCCAGATGCGTCGCAGGGAAGCGTACGCTGTGCTGGGAAGAAGTTGCATCCTTTCTACTGAGAAAAAAATCAGTAGATGTTTTGCTTTAACTCTGCATAGAGCAAGTGTGTTTTCAATCACACGCACAACTATTTTTCCTAGTTTCCTCTTCTTTTTGTCTCTCTTGTTTTGTCTTCTTAAGGGCCTTGCTATACGGAGGGTTTTTTCCCTGGGAAAGTCAGACAGAGCTAAATGTTTTAAGCTGGGATGTGTTGGAGTGGAGGAAAATAAAAGTTGGACAGAGGTTCAGGTTTTTCCAATGAATATCTCAAAGTGGTGTAAACATTTTTAAAATATTTGAACTTGCTAGGAAACCAAAATTACACCAACTGCTTCTCATGCCAAGATATTTGGCCCGAAGGCACCTGTAGGTCGTTGCTTGTCTTAAGTAAATGTAGAAAAAAAAAAAAATTCCTTGGAAATATCGCCACAGAATTATTTTGTTCTTTCTCGGTAGTTCAGTCCCATAACAATTTCACTGCTGTGGCAGGAGAATCTGCCTGTGGGTGCCGAGTCGTTTACATTATAACCCAAGTTCCTGTCTGAAAGCATTTATTCTTACTGGAGTGTTTTATTTTATTTAAATTTGAAATAGCTGAAAGTCTCTTTTTTGGAGTAGTTATTTTTGCTAGCGAAAAGAAAATGTTCTGCAAAAGCAGCGAGCATCTCATATGAAATTCCATGACTTACTATAGGTTCAGCTAATTATGAGAAGATTAAACACCTTTTCTAGACGGCAACATAAATTACCTAATGGATAATCCAAGCATGATGTGACATTTTATCCTAAAGCAAAACACTATTTTAATTTTTTTGGCACTCAGCAGGGCTTAAAGTAAACCTCAGTAAAAAGAAGAAGTGATGTTGGCGTGTCTACTGCTCTGCTCACACAGTGGTTTGGGGAGCGCGAGTGTCCTGTTTGGGAACCTGGGAACCTTGCTGTCTGTCTGTCTGTCTGTCTGCTTTACGGGAACACAGGCGAAGGCAAATGTTAAGAACTGAGTGGAATCTGAGATGTTTGCCAGTAATATTTAGAATTTAATTGCAAAAATTTGAAGAGATACTTGACGTGACGGCACAGGGCCAAATCCTGCCCTCGCTTGTGTGAATTGAGAAAAACTGCAGTCATGGGCCGAGTTGCTACGGGGTGTAATGGTGTGACCCCCGCTGTGTCTGCAGAGCTTTCGGCCCAGGGACCTTTCGGTGTGAGGGGGATCAGAGTCAGGGACACAGGCGGCGTTTGGGGTGCTTGGGGTGTTTGCGTTTCCTACGATGCCTGTGCAAGAGGACGCTGCTCTGCCCCGCTCTGCTCCGCTGGCGACGTTTTGGGGGCGTAGCTGAGATTTCACAGGGGATTGTTCCCTTTTCCGTTGCCAGAGCCAGGCTCATTTCCCACGCAGCCGCCCAATGTTGCTTAGGGGTTCGGGCCGCTCCATCTGCCTTGTGTCGTAATTCAGCGCGGCCATGGCAGTTCTGGTGCTGTGGGGAAAAGGGCAGGAGACCCGGTGGATAATGGCATGTAGGCAGTGCCGGGAAGGCTCTCTGCAGATGCTTGCTTCCATAAAAAGGAGTTTTGAGGAATTCAGCTTGGTGTAGCTTATACAAAGAACAGTTTCCTTGTCTCCACCAAAACTTTGCAGTGACATCAGCTCAGTGTGGCACTTTTCTTCTGTCTTATATCTCCTTGTATGATCTATGATCTGAGTCTCCTCTTCCTGTTTTTTTCCATTAGCCAAAGACAGAGTTGCACAGAAACGGGTCTGGGCCAAGGCTCCTAGAGACCCTTCACGTCCCTGAGTGTAGCACACTGCGGGAAAACAGCCGTTGTGCTCCGTGAGACTGTGCCCTGGGTGATGGCACACACTGGATTTCATAGGAAATACAAAGAATTCCTTATTTTCTTATGGTTTGGGGCAGAAGTAGTAAAAAGTTATATGGGGTAGCTAGTAACAGTTGGCCAAGGCTTCCTTGTGAGTGGCCAGGCTGTGCGGTGGCACACGGCGAGCGAGGATCGTCGCTGAGCGTCCCCCGACGCTGCAGAGCTGTCCCAGAGCTCTGAATCTCTGGGAGGCTGAATTTAGCTTTTTACTGTCATTTCCCCTTGTGATCAGATGCGGGGCATGCAGGTTTGCATGCGGGGGGAAGGAACTTTCCCTGTGGCTTGTCATGCCTTACGCTGTGCTTCTGTGCATGCATTAGTGCTGGGGGTGTCAAAGCTTGGGAGCGTCTGTGTGTGCCCGGGGGAGGTGGATGGTTAGCAGAGAGCTGCTACATGCGATGTGGGTTGGTTTTTGGTTGGTTTTGTTTTTTTTTTCTTTTCCCCTCTCCTTCAAACCCATTCATGGGAGCTAATAATGTTCTTGAAAGGCATCCAGGATTTCTTGAGCCAGACTTTGTTATCTCCGAACCTTGCAACCCTGAAGCCTTTGAGCAGCAGGGAAAGGACGCGGCTCCAGCGCTGCTCTTTTGACTTTTGCTGTGAGTGTTATTGGCAGTTGAAAAGTAGAGCTAAGTAGATGCCTTGAGGGGTTTTTGTGTGTGTTGTGATTGTACAGACAGATCAAGACACTCTATAGCGCAAGCTGTTGAATAAAATCCGTCGTTTCAGCTACTCTGGAGTCACCAGGCTGCATTTTGGCACGAAACTTGTATCCCCTTCCAGGGAGAGCTTTTCACAGGCGCGTTTAAGAAATACATAGGTGGGAAGAGACAAAAGAATCTGGCGAGGAGTCAGATGGCTATGCACTGTGAGCTGCTCCGGGACATTATCTTTATTCATTGACACCACCTAATCTGTTCTCCTGATGGACTCGAGTTTCAGCTGAGAGTGGCCCTTGTTTTTCTTGGTGCATTTGCAGAAACTCAGTCCTGCAGCATGCTTCTTGGGTTTATTACTTTATGATCTCTTCTTTCTTTTTTTCCTTCTTTTATCTTTCATTACAAAAATAGGACCTTTCTGTATCAGCTTCCCCTATCCTCACCCCCATGTTTGGAAAATAAATCCTGAAATGCAAAGAAAAAATGCAGGAAACCTGAGAAAAAGCTGTAATTTTGTAACTATGAAGAAGCTATTTTGACGCTTTTACTTAGTGCACAACGCTTTGGATTTGCTGTTAGACAGAAAAAGTGTGTCCACATGTAGAGGGGCTCCAGGTCCCTTTTGTATCGCTGGCTGTTTGGCCAATGTTTTAGTCCCAGGACTACAATTAGGAGAGGCCCTAAGTGCTGTGTGCATCTGTAGCAGCTGGACAGGTCTCCCCACGATGTCGTGCCCCCGTTTTACTGCTCCCTGACACACAGCAGCACCCGGCCTTAGGAAGCAATCTGTAATACGTGTGAAGTTTGGTCTTCTGCAAACTGTTTTCATGTGGGATTAAAAATAGCTTTTACTGCCATGATGAGGAATTAACATTTGAAACTGGTTTAAGGGATCCTAGGCAGATATTATCGAGGGCAGGCAAGAGGGGCTGTGGCTGCCTTGTTTTGGGGGGTCTTTCTCACTGGCATTGAGTCAGCAATGGGTGAGGAGCACAGCTTGGCCCTCCTGCCCCCCACTTTCACGCTGATGCTATTCCCTGACTTTGATGTGGCAGCTCCCGAGTTTTGTTCCCGATCCAAAGCCCGCCGAAGCTGATGAAGGGCTTCTTGCTGATACAAGCAGGTTTTGAGTCTGAATTTTAGCCTGGCTCAGCTGCAAGGCAAAATTAAGTTGGGTTATTCCATGTGTTGTTACGTAGATAGTGTCAGACTAAAGTGATTAAAGCTGCATGTTAGTGTTGGCTGCGATTTTTCGGATAAAAGCTGTGACTTGCAGAGTGGAACGAGTCGTGGTCTTCCCGACTGAGGAATGCTTTCTCTGTCACTGTCTCTTTTAAATAAAGGGTAGGTTTATATACAGGCTGTGCAGTGGGGTGTGCAGAAGTAACCTGAGTTTCTAAAGGATTTCAAGTCTGCCAGTGTTGCTATCCCAGACTGCTTAAATAAATATGTAAAGCTGGGCACCTAGAAATCATGGGGCTGCTTTAAAAAAAAAAATCAATATTATGTGAATCAATACCTTTGGAAAATACTTCTTCATTCATGCCCTTTTTCTTGTGCTCCTCTGCTTACTCTTCTGTAACTTCAGGGGCTAGAAATTTAAACATATAAACATGGACAGTTTTTTTTATCACCTCCATATAATTCCAGAGAACTTCCAAAAAGATGTCAAATATCATGAAACTTTCACAAGCAGCAGTGAAAGCTGCAGGGTTTCTGTTAGTTGAATTATTGAGGGGCTGGAGAGGTAGTCATCGCAGAGTAAGAGAGAGTTTCTGAGTTTCTTCTTAAAAGTATTATGGTGTGTTTTTTTTCCTAGATTATTTTTAGATGCAGACAGTGACAGAAGGTGGAAAAGGCCAGTGGATTTAGAGGGTGCTTTTATGCAAGGAGAGACTATTACTTAAGAGAGTTCAAAGCTTATTTATAAAACAGTAATTACCATCCCCTGAGACGGAAGTGGGCAGCTCAGTCGAGTCAAGGAGGGGGTTACAATAGTTAATTGGCAAATATGCTTAAAAGCTTCTTCCTGACCTTTTAAAAAACTTTTTGCTGAAACAGGCTCGGGCAGAGATTGAAAACCTTACTAATGAAAGGCCAGGTTTAATACCAGGACTTAGCTCTAAATGGCTTTTCAAAGGGCTTTGGAAATCCTCCTGCTTAGGGAGGCGGCCAGTGTCGGAGGATGCTCCTGAGTCCTGCAGGACCGCGCTCTGCCCTGGAGCCGGAGCTGATGGGGCTCCAGGAGCTGGGTGAGACTCGAGCCTGGCAGCTCCTTTCCCAGCTTTTCATGTGGCCAGAGGGGCTCGGGCAGGCTGGCATCGCCCACGGGTGGTCTCCTCCCCCCAGCTGGGTCCCACGAGGTGTCCCCCCCTGCTGCCCTCCTCCGTGGAGCATCTCGGTTGAACTCCTGCCCTTGCTCTCACGCTACATTTCAGCCCAAACCATGTGCTGGGGGTGGGGGACACCGAGATGCTCGGAGTCCCCCAGCCCTGAGGAGGTGCAGCGTGGCCAGGTGGCCCCTCCAGAGAGCCAGCTAGCCCTTCCTGCGGCACGGAGCGGTGCCAGGCGTCTCTGCCAGCTGTGTCCTCCTCCAGCCGGCTAAAAAATCACCAGCTCATCTACCTGGGGGTGGATGGCAGAGGAGCCAGCGGAGCTCCTGGATCTCTCTCTGCATCTCCCACCACATTTTTCTGGTGCATTTGTTTAGAAATGTATTAAAGTGAGGAGCAAAGGGATGTTTTGGATGGTATTCTGCAGGTCTTCGAAAAGCACTTGGTGACTGAGAGGTGCAGGGTGGAGGCAGACTGGCCAAGACTGGCCGGGGTGGTGGTTTAAAGTATTTCCTTGCAAGAGGATTCATGAGAAGGGTTGATGTGGGAGTAGGTGCTGTGAAGCACAAGTCCTTGCTCCCCACCAGCTTGCGGGGCTCCGGGGGACGCTACGTGTTGCTCTCATGAGTCAGGGTTTGCAGGATCCGACTTGGATCTCTCTAGCAGGCTGTTTTACCCGGGGCTTGTCCGAATTAGTGCCCCTGAGTGGGGTGGGATAGATCTGCTCTGTAATAAAGAAATGACAGATGCCGTGGGTGCACACAGGAAATACATTGCAGCTCTCTGTGGATGTGCGGAGAGTCCGGAGAAGCGCCGGTCTAATCCTGCACCGCTCCGGCTGGGTCTCTGCCTAAACGCCCGGGCACTGTGTCGGGCATTGCCGTGTTCATTGTGTGTCCTGGGCTGGGGGAGTCTTGTCTGGGCTCCGTGATCCAGGGGTTGGTGCTCAGGGCACAGTGTGCTCGTGGCTGCTCAGGATTTACACGCTCACCTTTTGGGGTGACGGTCCCGGGTGGAAAATTCACAGCGACTCATTTGATTTCGCTTCCTCCTCCCTCTGCGCAAGAGCCAGCTCGCAGATCACAGAAGTCTAAACGTCTTCAAAATTATTCATGCATCTCTTAAGTGAGTCACTCTCGATCTGAAGAGTCGTTTGAAATGCAAATGGGGAATATTGCAGTCAGTCAGACCACTGGGGCGGTAACCAGGGCACAGAGGCAGCATGCCCAGCTGACTGAGTTTGAACCTGCGAGTGATCCCGATGCTGGGGGCTGTAAATGCCCGACCCCGTGTGCTGCCGGTATTTGCAGGCAGCAGGGCTGACTCTGCCTGCAGAACTCCAGGCTTTGCGTGGCCGAGGTGCTCTAGAGCCGCACACCAAGCAGAGCATCCATCCCCATTCCGGCACCTGATGCTCGGTTGGGGCTGCTGGTGGCACGTAGATTGCTGGGACCAGCACCATTCACAACTGAAATACAGAGTGAAATGGCTGAAATTAGCTTCTCATAAGCAGTTGCAGAAAACTTCCGCTGTTTGGGCTGTTAAAGCACCAGCAGAGAAATGTTCTAAGCGGCCGAGGGAGAGTGGGATGTGCTGCTGGGCTCTTCCTGGGAGTGATTTTGTACAACTGAGCGTGCTCTGCCGAGGAAACCCCACGGCCTGGTGAGGACAGGAGGAGAATAAAACTCGTCTCTCCCAGCCCAGCCAGCAGCTCCGCGGCACTGGGGGTGACGAGCAATCCCAAGCGGCTGAGGCTGTTGTGCATTTTAACACACAAAATTGATTACAAGCAGGAGAGAATTACATTAATATAGTCACTTGTCATTGAGGTCTTATTAGTAATCTCCACTCATTAGTCTGGAGAGAATAAGGATGTGACCTTGTTAAGTGTCCTTGCTGAGAGAAAGGCTGACCACTTTGCTATTGATTTATTACTTAGCATGTGTGTGCATGGCTGTCCGTGTGCCCGCCTGGCTGTGGGCATGCATGGGTGCACGGGAGGTGTTTCTGAGTTGGAATGAAGATTTGGCCACTTCCTCACCTGCACCCTTTGGGCTAGTTCAGCCGGTGAATTAGCAGCCGCTTTCGGTGAGCACTGCGCTGTGAAAAAAAAAAAAAAAAAAAAAAAAAAAAAAGACAAAAACAAAAACCTGCTGGTGATTGATGGAAAGGGACAAGAAAAGTGACAGATCCTGTCCCCTGAGGCCACATCACGCTTCTGCCTCCTGCCCGGCGCTGCGTGGTGCTGCTCGGCGGGGGCTGGCGGAGCCCTCCCGTACCGCCCAACTTCCCAGCTGCTCCAGAGCCCGCAGCATCCCAAACCCCGGTCCTAAGGGGGGCCTGGGCTGTGGGTAGGGCTGCCCCCCCCTCTGCTCTGCACCCCTCTGCTCCCCCCCTGCACCCGGCCGAGGGCAGGATGGCTCCGCTCTGAGTGCAAGCAGACTCGCTTCTTGCTGCAGGGGAAATCAAGCCCCCAACGCAAACCAC
Source organism: Athene cunicularia (assembly GCF_003259725.1). NCBI lineage: Eukaryota > Metazoa > Chordata > Aves > Strigiformes > Strigidae > Athene > Athene cunicularia. The sequence goes on along the minus strand of NW_020799118.1, from coordinate 14,132,224 downwards.
AGCGCAGTGAGGAGGGGATGCGGGAGCAGAATTCTGCCTCCCTGCTGTAGCCACAGGCAGTCAGGATCCTGAAATGCTTCTGCAGTCCTACCTCAGATTATTTTCCTTAATTTTTTTCCTTTCTCGAGGTTGGCTGTGGGTGCTGATTGTGCCCCAAAGGTTTCTCCTGCCTGTACCTGCAGGATGCCTCCCACCACGTGCCGTGCCGTTGTTCCTGATCCTGCCTGTGCCGCTAAGCTCCCCTCTAATTCCGAGTGACAACACACCCCCACGGACACCCTGCCAGGGAGGAAACGTCAATAAGAGTGGAAGCAAAAGAAGTCCTCCAATTACTGGGAGGGTGGAGGGGGCTCGATAAGTGCCATTGATCAGGTGCTCGTCAGCGTGATCCCTCATCACTGCCACTGTCAATAGATTCTGTGGAGTGGGAGGGGGCCGCTGGCTGCCCCTCTGGTCCCTGGCTGATGCAGCCCTGGCGTGGTGGTGGCTCTCCAGGTCTGGGTGGGTTGTTGATGGCTGGGCAGAGCTTTTCCCAGCCCCTTGGGCCTGGCTTGCCAGGACCTGCCAGCTCCATCCCTACGAGTGACAGCTCAGTGGGGCACGTAGCCGGTACAGGAGGGGGGGTATTCTTCAACAAGAGCATCGGCTGCTTCCTCTGGCTGCCTTTATATTTCAGAAAGTCATGTTCCTACGCCACACAAGCCATGAGAAAAATTTCAAGGGGTTGCTGCCAAGTACTTTCGGCTGAGAATTTAGGTTTTGTTGAGGGAAGGGATCGTTTGTCTCCATGAAAAGCCCATTTTTGGGGGAGGGAGGGAGTTGAACGTTCCCCTGCGGTGTCAGAGCCCCAAGCGTGACAACCTGCATCCGCTCGGCTGCCACCCGGGTGGCGCGGAGCTGTCGCTGGTGCCTCTCCTTCACAAAGGAACCATCAGGCGGGGGCCGGGCTGCTGCCGGAAAGAGAAGGGAGAAAGGCATCCCCCAAGGGCCTGATCCTGCCGGGTCAGCGAACGCGGCAGAGACGAGGGTCTGACAGTGATGGTGGGAGCATCCTCGTGCCCAGGTCCAGGCAAGGGGCCATGTGCAGGAGTGGGACCAAACCTGCCATGGCTGGACACCATCCTGCCCTCACCCACCAGGTTTTCCTGGGGTCCAGGCTGCATCTGTCTGGGTCCTGAGCTTTATTATTTATTCTGAGTTTGTGTGGAGAGGGAGGTTTGCTAAAGGCGGCAGTGCTCTGCATCCATTGGGTTTGAAGCACAGATCTCATCTTAGACGGGGAGGGGGTTAGATGGGAGGGCAGTGGGTTATGGTTTTGTTGGAGGGTGCTATCCTGGTGTCAGCACTGGCAGACAGTTCTGGGTCACTCGGTTCCCCCAGCTCCGTGATTGGGGGTCTCTGGGTGCCTGCACCATGTCCCTCACTTCCTTCCAGTCAGTGAAAGTGTCCCCCCAGCTCTACTGCAGGTCTCTGCAGCATGCCTGGGCTGTTTGAGAAGACCACCAGAGACAAACGGCTGCCACGATCACCCAAACCTGCCCTGGGCCTCAGGGCATGGTGGCAGGGCGGTCAGAGCCCACTGGCCTTGGGGAGGAGATGGGGATGCTGAGCCCAGTACAGCCCATTTGAGTCCCAGGGGGTCGCCGTAATTAGCCCACATGTGGGCTGCGAGCGTGGCGTGCTGGCTAATTACCCGCTGTGCAGATGAGAGGGACACATGGTGCTGGTGTGACCCAGCCACCGCGTCCTCTCTGAGAGCATGCTCGGTTTGATCCTATCTTGTTACAAGGCAGACAATGAGAGATAGCCTTGTTCTGTTCTGATCTTGTTATGTATATTAAAATTTAATATTTTGCTGCTTTGAGGTGTATTGGGAAGTGTGTGAGAGCTTGCTGTATTCATGGGGCTTAGCAGGGATCACAGTAAGGTCTCTGTCATGGAAAAGGTTCTTAAAACTTGAATTACTGAACAGGAACTTTGAATGGGCAATTCCTTTTTAGCATTAATTACTCGTATGGTGCAAGACCTCTTCTGAATGTTTTTTTCTAGGCAAACTTTCTTTAAAATAAAGGCAAATTCAGGCTTAAATCCTGCCAAGGTTTGGTGACCACCTAACTCCAGCTCTGTCCAGCTGTGGGACCCTCATGTCAGTGTTTGCATCATGGCTCAGTGAGTTGCCTGGAAGTGTTGACATATATCTTGTTGTTGGTGGGTTTCTGGCTGCATGACATCAGGGGCTGATGATTTACACAATTGGTTGTGTGTGCTGTACCCAGCTCTGACCTGTAAACAGTCCCCAAACCTCGTGCTCTGTTTGGCTGAAGTTGGAGCCAAGTTCTTGTGAAGAGGAAGGGTAAGCAGTGCCCTTTGGAAGGAATCTGGCTGTGAAACCCTCCCAAGCTCAGCTGCGATGCTCTCAGTGACACATCCTGCTCTTCGCATGGCAGCAGAACATAAATTTTTAAAGCACAATCTCTTCGGATTTTGTTATGAATCTCAAGAGACTTGTTGGGCTTTTTGAATTGTAGCTCCTGGAGTCTCCCTGGGACAGGAAGAGTTTCAGTTCTTGCTTGAAGCAAGTGTCTCCTGAAGACAAGAAAACTTGAAGGCTCAGGAACCAGAAGAAAGCTTTGGAGAACCATAGTCCATATGTATGCACATAGCTGTGTTTGAAGACCATCCCGATTTGAACCGTGATTTGGCTGAAAGTCGTCAGTGTTCTTCTCACCTACAGAAAAAACTCAGCAGTTGTTTCTTGGAGAGTTATGAAGCCATCGGAGACAGTTTACAGGCCGCAGGTGAGTGCTGGCAGCCCGGTGAAGGATGGTGGCTCCACCATGGTTTGAAGATCTCAGTGGATCAGAAGAAGGAACAGTTCAGTGTAGGATCCTGGTGTGAAGTCCTGAAGAGACCTGACTTCTGCAGAAATCTCCTTTCCTTCAGGGTCTGGAGGAAGACCCTAGAAGCAGAAGGACGTGGAGGAATGCTGGGGCAGTGGCGGGGTGTCCCCACCACAGGCAGGTAGCTCAGTCCTGTGCTGGCCGGGTCGCCTCGTCCCTGGATGGCCATTGGCGTAAGGCACCGCACGTGCTGCACATTAGTGCCCCGAGTCACCGTGCAGGACGTAGAACAGCAACTTTAAAGAACAAGTAAAACTGTTGCCACTTCAAAACTACTCTCAGAATTGATGCCAGGACTCCAACAGACTGATGTTCCTTTATTCTCCTTTTAATTAATTCCTTTGCCTCCAGTGAATTTCCATCTTTTATTTCTGCTGCAATCAAAGGACTGTGAGCAGCAAGGCTTGCATTAGGAACAGACCGATCCAACCTTTTTTTAATCTTCCTGTATCAGTTACTTGTCTTTTTCTTGCGCTGCCACAATGCATCTGAAGCACATATGCCAAGAGATGACTTGTTGAAGGAGAGATGGGACACGCAAAACCCTGGAGTTTGCTCGCAGCAGGTCTTCTTTGCTGGCGGTTTTGTAGGGCAGCAAAGAGTAACAGTCCAGATAAGCTTGCTCAGATACACAAATGGGCAATTATGTGGTCACCTGAGAAGTGCCTGATGATTTATGGTGTTATTAAAAGGTGATGGTAAGAGTAGAAAAGATTTGTAACATCTGCATCGAAAACCCCATCTCTGACCCTCACACCCCAGATACCAACATATTAAATATCCAAACAGGCATTCAAGCCTGTGGATCACTTTGACAGATCTCCACACATCTGGTAACACTTGGCCTGATAGTTAAGACCCTGGACAGTGTGTAATTAAATGTAATTCACTCCTTGCCCTGTTACGGACTCAAAGAGGCTGTTCCTGCTTGAAGGGCGGTGTTTGGAGGAGCCTTGTGGAAGAGGAACATGCAACCAGAGCTGATGTGATGATGAAGATGAGCTTTGCTCTGGGCTGCTGGGGGATGAGAGTCATGTTGTGGGACAGCAGTCATCTCCAGGTGGCAAAAGAGCCAGGGCTGGAGTTTTCATGCTTGGTGGAAGCGAAGCCTGATCCCAACCAACAGCTCTATCTTCTTGCTAGTGATGATTGCAGCTCCAAAACAGCCTCTGAGGCTCATAGGTCTCTTCCCATGTCCAACACTAGTGTGACAGCATTGGCCGTCCTTGGACAGACCACTGGATCTCCTCGTTCTTTTGCCCTCTGAAGAGTGTAGGGGTCCCGGGTGATGCTGTTGGCTTGGGCGGTGGGACACTGCATTGCTGGAGGAGTGCAGCATTCCCCTTTCTTCCTTTTCTATCCGTTATTTGCAGTTCTGGCTTCTGGTCCCCCTGGATGGGTGTTCTGCTCATTAGAGGGAAGAAATCATAGCTGGAAGTGCAATGGTCAAAGAGGGGGCTGATCCAGAAGGTTTGTGGTGCTACCTCGCAGGGATGGCCTGGGTGTGTTATTGCAGGTGTTAGGGTACGGCAGAGCCTGTGTGTAGTAGGGCTGAGAAGCAGTGTGGGATCTGAAAGAAAACACTCTTTTTGTGGGCTCTGGTCCCCCACACCTACACAGCTGGAGGAGATCTCTCTCCTTCCAGATCCTGTCTGGCATGGATCGATAGGATGCCATTGGCTTCTGTGGAGTGATGCTGCTTTGCTGCAGTGGGGTTCCCAACTTGAAATTACATCTCAGTCTGCCAGAGCTGCCTCGGTTTTTAGGCAAACACTGATTTTTAGGTGCAAGGGGGAGAAACCTGTGGGTGGAAGCAGCTCTGACGGGCATGTTCACTTGCTAGAAGTGTGCGCTGTGCTGAACTCACAGCTTCTGCTTTGCGCTGAGCTGAAAATGAGCAGAGTGGAGGATGCACATGTTTTCAGAGAACAGGGGAGAGCTGGCAGTGGTGGGGATAAAAGCAACATGTGTCTGATTGAATAAACGGAGAAATGCAGGCCAGATGGCTGGAAATACTAAGAACTGTTTAATAATTTCTGAACCCTTTGCTCTCTAAAGCAAGATTATAGGCACTTGCAATCTTTTCCTCTCTGCTCAGTTTGCCTCCTGTGTTGGCTGCATTACTCTTGGCTTTGGGTAGAGGTCTTAATATTGTTTGTGACCTTCAGAAATTTGTGAAATTAATATCTGGGTTATTAATGTTGAGCAGCTTTCCAGGAGCAGCCAATGGTTTGTAAGGATGACCCCTGGGTCCCAGGGAGGTGGGGCTTTGGAGGTGCCCTTATGGTTGTCTCAGCACCATATATGTTACAGGGTCTGAACAGCGCAGCAATAACCAGGGTGGGTCCTGGGGGAGGCTGGTCTCTTGGTCTAATTCACACTGACCTGGCTGAGCCAGTTTCAAAACAGGAGTATCTGTGCCAAATGCTAGAAAAATCACTGTCTGGTCCCTGGAGCAGAGCATGAGTAGATCCATGGGATGAGCACACACTGTTCCAGCCACTGAACTTGGGCAAAGCAAGGTCTGGTTTGCACCGTCTCTCCTCTGGCTCCTGCCAAACTGTTAAACTCAGCAGAAAAGCTGAGCTCAAACCGTTTGCGTTGTGGCAGTCATCCTTCCTAGGAGAGAATTTGGAAACCAGGTCATATGATGTGCCATCCTCCTCCTGGCAGTGGCTGAACCACCTGTTATGTGGGGCAAGGGAGGAGGGAGGATGCGTTTGAAGGGCTTTGGGGATGAAGATGGCTTTGAGCAACCTGGTCTAGTGGAAGGTGTCCCTGTCCATGGCAGGGATGTTGGAACTGGATGATCTTTAAGGTCTTATCCAACCCAAACCATTCAACGATTCTATGAAGATAAAGGTGTTGGAAATACTCCTAGGGATGGGTCCTCAGGACAGTTTTCTGGTGATTACCTTGTCCACCCTGGAAGCTGGGGAGGACTCGGAGAAGCCAGGAGGACCCTCCCAGCCCGTGCTTCCCTAAAGTGTCCTGATCTTCCTCATACTATATCTCTATGGCTGGATATCTCGTCTTCGTTACAGGGATGCTAGGAGATGGTGAGCACAGTGGGACAAATTAATGCAGGATGTGGATGGGGTGGTGCATGATCAGGGTGGTGGTGTAAGGACAGGGGCCAGCCTGGAGCAGGCAGGAACCCATGTCCTCTGGTCCATCCCAGTGTTCAACTTGTGAGGTTAGCAGCTGATTCTCTCCCCAGGTTTCCAAGAAGATCTGGAAGTGCCAAAATAAGATGGAAAATGATGACCATGCAATATTGCTGGCCAGGACAGGAGAGGAGAGGTTTGCAGCATTGGGGACCACCAGCCAGTTTCCCAGATGTGGGTGGTGGGTATTGTGCGGGCATGTGGCTGGCTTTGCGAATGACCCCAAATCACATCTTTCTGGGGGTCCCTGGTCATCAGAGGAGCTGCTTTGTGTTGGCGATTCATCCCTCCAGAAAAGCTCCTCTCTTTACGAAGTCACAAATACAAGCCCTTTGCAGGTTGACAGGGAATTCAAGCTTTTATTTGTTGTGGTCAAAAGCTTAATTTTCTTCAAAGCAAGAGCCTACATTTTTTTCAAATGCGAAGAAAGCTACGATCTTCCAAGTGAAATCTTGGATTTGGTCAGTGTTGGTGTTTCAAAACTGGGGAGGTTTTGAGCAGAAAACAGACATTTGTGCTTTAGGGCAAAGGCTGATCTTCTTGCTACTTCAGAACCTCCTCATAGGCTGTCAAGTTTCTCTGTGGGTGGTTGTAAAAATAGATATTGTTATATTTTCTCTAAAATACTTGTTGTTTTGCACCAGTCAAATTGCTTTCAGGGTTGTTGTGTGCCTTCTTCAGGGACAGATCCTGCTGACATCTGTGCGGGTTTCACTGATTTGCGAGTTGACCCCTCTTGGGTTTTAGAAGAGGTGTTGTGCCCCTCCCTAAGGTGGGGACACTTCAGAAATTAAAAAATTGTATTATTTGCGTGATCTTTATTTAAAAAAAACCCAACTAACCAAAAGTACCTGGTGTCCTTTGAGAGGAAAGTCATGGTAGGAGCAGAAATTGCAGTTACATTAAGTTGAAAATCCTAAATAATCCAAAATAATGCAGGTTGCAGTTTTAGAAGTTGCTTGCTTTCCTTGCAGAATGGAAGGCAGAACAAAAATATCTGTGTATATACCCTTTTTCGAGGAAAATGAATTGCAAATAAGAAAACCAAATTCGAGTTTATTCTTCTTTTCCGGCACAGCTCCATTCAGTGTTTTTTAAAGTCAAGGGATTTAGGGATCTGGAGATAGTGTCAATGTTTTTTTGGTAACAAGTACAAACTGTAGCAGGTTTTAAGACTTCAGAAGCTGTTTCTGATTAGTATCTTTTCTTCTGACAACTTTTTTTTTTTTTCTTTTCAGTAAAAAGAAAAAGGGGGAAAGGGCTTTTTGTAACACAGTTGGGCTAGAGATGGGGGAAAATCTGTTTGAAATATGCAGGGACCTGAAAGAAAATCTTGAGTGAATAATAAGTTTAACTGACCTTAAAATATCCCATTGCCATGAGGGATTTGAGAGTAATACTTCAAATGGATTTTTGATGAGGCTCTCCAGGCTGTGGGGAATTGAATATTTTACCCAACACGTTTTCTGATCTAAATTTTCACAATAACTAGGAAAAACTGATCTGAAATGCCTAAAGAAGTTTTTGTTTTGTTTTTCTGTTTTTTACTTTAAAGCTACTGACGTGCAGAGAAAAATTAATTTACTGGAAAGTGACTTTTCAGAATTTTTTTTTTCCCCCTCCCAATATTAAATTTCATCCTAACACAGAATTCATCCTGCCCACCAGTCCCTGCATGGCATCCTTGGCAGGTCCCCGCTGGCACGGTGGGATCCAGCGTGGTGTTATTCCTGTGCCCACTGGGTTGTGTCCCCAGGTGGAGGGACAGTGTGTGCCCCATGCCTGTCACCAGCCTGGGGGCTCGTGTGGGATCCCCGTACTCCTCTCTGTCAGCAGAAAGCCCACGCTGGGGGGAGGTGTTTGGGGACAGGACAAGGGCTCCGGGCGGGGAAGGCATCCTTCGCTGGGATGCAGAGAGACCTCCATATCCCAGGACAGCCCATCCCTATGGTCACTTCTCATGGAAAGGGGAACAACCAGGGATTTCTGGGCTACCTTGCTGTCTGTCTGTCCATCCATCCGAGGGACCGATTCAATCAAAAGCAGACAGACAGCTGCCTGGAGCCCGCAGGGACAGCGGAGCTCCACGATGGGCTCCATTCATTCCCTCCACCCTGAAAAATGGAGCACAAAGCGGCATTAACGCCCCATCCTGCTCCTCTCTGCACTGGCCCCTCTGATCCCGAGGCTTTCCTGGACCCGTCCCTGGGATTGGGATGGGAAACTCGAGGGCTCTGCTGCTGGAAGCAAGAGGTCCCAGCCAGGGCTGGGTGCTGCCAGCCAGCCAGGCACAAACCCACGTGAATTATGGACGTGCCAGGGAGACTTCGCAGTGGGCACCACTCTCACCATTGAGATGTTTAACTGAGGGAAGCTGTGATCCAGTTGGATACCACGGAGCTTTATCTTCTCTTGGCACGGGGTGATGCAGACATGGTCCTGTCCCAGCTCCAGTCAGTGTATCATGCTCTTTCTTCTTTCATTACAATTTTTTCTGGTGTGCAGCTCATGCTGAATCCCATCCCTTGTGCTGAGCCTCTCCAGCTGGGGCAGAGCCACCCGAGTCCCCTTGCTGCAGGCTTCTCCTCGGGGGTGGTGTGCGGTCAGCAGGCAGCCCCTCTGCCCGGCTCTTGGGGCATTTGGTTACATGTGCTTTTTCTGCATTGCTTTGGCTTTGGTGATTGTGAAAAGGAGATCGGTGAACTTGAGCTGAGCCAGTGCCCTGCCTCTACTAGCAGGTTAAAAATAGTTCTGTTCTATCTGCTGATAAAGTTCAAGTTGTGGTGTCGAGGAGTGGAACAGATGAGTTGCCAGTCAGAGAGGGACCGGGGGGGGTTGATTACCAGCCGGCTGAATGGGAGCCAGCAGTGTGTCCAGGTGGCCAAGAAGGCCAGTGGTATCCTGGCTTGTATCAGCGCTGGCATGGCCAGCAGGGACAGGGAAGGGATCTTACCCCTGTGCTTGGCACTGGTGAGGCCGCCCCTTGATTCCTGGGTTCAGTTTTGGGCCCCTCACCCAAAAAAGGCCATTGAATGACTCGAGCGTGTCCCGAGAAGGGCAACGGAGCTGGTGCAGGATCTGGAGCACAGGTCTGCTGGGGAGTGGCTGAGGGAACTGGGGGGGGTTTAGTCTAGAGAAGAGGAGGCTGAGGGGAGACCTCATCGCCCTCTACAGCTCCCTGACAGGAGGGTGCAGAGAGGGGGGATGAGTCTCTTGAACCAAGGAACAAGAGCCAGGACAAGAGGGAATGGCCTCAAGCTGCGCCAGGGCAGGGTCAGGCTGGCTCTTAGGAAGTATTTCTTTGCAGAAGGGGCTGTTGGGCGTTGGAATGGGCTGCCCAGGGCAGGGGGGAGTCCCCATCCCTGGAGGGTTTGAAGAGTTGGTTTGACCCAGCACTGAGGGATCTGGTGGAGTTGGGAATGGTCAGGGTGAGGTTCATGGCTGGACTGATCTTCAAGAGCTTTTCCAATCTAGATGATTCTGTGATTCTGTAATTCTGTGGTACTGTGAGTTTAGCCAGTGGTGTGAGCCTGGTAAATGAAGCATCGCTGTCAGCATCCCAGACATCCCCTTGGCCTGGGTGGGCAGCGAGGGCACAGGCAGCCACCTCTCGGTGCCATCCCACCTCATTGCCAGCACCTCTCTCCCTCCACCCCCTCCTTTATTTTGATTTTATTTTTCCTGGTGTCCCAGCTTGGGGCTGAGCGCAGCCTGGTGACCTGCTGTCACTGGGAGGAGAGCTCTGTCCCCACAGACCAACCCCTGGCTTAAAAGCCATTTTCCATCAGGGTCTCTCTACCCCAACCGCAGCTCGGAGTGGCCCATGGTGTACCCACAAACACCGCTGACAGCCGGGGCTTAATTTGCCATTGACAGCCTGGGGTTAATTTGCCATGTGCTCCACATTTCCTCCTTACACAGCGGGGTGGAAAACCAGCACTGAAGGAGAGGTGATCCTTAAAGGAGAGGTAGTCTTGGTCCCTCTGTCCCTGGACAGGTCCCATTGTAACGCCAGCCACTGGCATGCTGTGGGCTCGTCATCGCTGCCATGTCCTGGCGGTCTGTGGGTTGGTGGGACCCTGCGGATGGGGCTGGGACGCTGCAGCTCGTGATGTCAGCAGGATGCCTCAGTGCAGCACAAAGCCAGCCAGCACATTCCTGGTGTTTGCACCATCATAGTGCCAGTGTGCCTCTGTGTGTGGCTGTTTTGGAGTGGGGGGAGCGTGATCTGATGAACCCTGGGGATCTTGTGGCTCCCTGCAGCTGCCTGGGTCCCCATCCACAGGTTGGGTTTCTAGACAGTTCCTCCAGCATCCCCCCTGCATCCCTGGAGGCTTTTAAGCTGTTGCTTCACAAGCTGTGGCCTGTGGCTGTGGTGTGGAGCCGTGAGTCTCTCCAATGCTGGATGGTTCATGCTGGTGCTCACCGGCACCCCTCGGTTGGGTTTGAAGCTGCGTTATGCCTGAGCACAGCTCCCCGGTTTCCAGCCTCACCCTTCCTCTGTGGCCGCCGGCCCCGTTGCGAGGGGAGCAGAGCCCAGCCTGGGGCATGAAGTTGGGGGGAAGTGGGGGGTCAGGCCATGGGTGCCTTCTCCGCATCGCCAACTGCAGAGATGAGGCCAAGGATGCTGGAGGAAGATGTCTCACGGGTGGGGGGGCCGTGGTGGCACCCCAGAAGCTGAGTCAGCAGCAGGAGGACGGCTCTGGGAAATGCTCCTGTCAGCTTGTAACGTCCCACCCGGTGTGAATCTGGCAGCAAACAAGCTGCCAGTGTCCTCCGTGCTTTTACAGAGCAGCTGGAGCTGCCAGGCGTGCTGGCCACCGGCTGAACGTGCTGTGGGAGGAACGCCTCTTGGCCTCCCACCGCTCAATGTGCTCCCAACGGCCCCACATTTTTCCTCTGTTGCATTCAGAAAGGGAAAGAAGGAGAAAACTGTGGTCCCGCAGCAGCTGCTGGGGCCGTGGGCTGGGGAGCTTCCCCCACGCCTCCGCAGGACACACAGACCATGTGAGGGTCCTGCTCACTTTATGCAGGGACAGCTACTGGGAACAGGGCTCCCTGGGTCCCTGCGGAGTGTGTGATCTGGCCAGAGCGAGCCGTGGGATCTCTGCCTTGTTCCTGGAGTAATGGTGGCTCTGGGAGCTGGCCCTTGTTCTGCCCCGCTCGTGACTATTTGTAAGAGAGATGCTATTGGGTGCGTGCGTGAGCGTGGGTGTAGCTGTGCTGGGGGATAAAAGACCTGTCGATTCAGTTGTGTGCAGCTCTTTGGCTGCAGTCGCTGCCTGAGGGGACAGGACGGTGGCAGGAGAGCTGGGCTGCCAGCGGGTTGGTTTGATATGCCTGGTGCTCGCTGTCCCCATCAGTTGTGTAGGACGGGGTTTCCATGGCTGCTGCTTGTGGATGATTTCCTAGGCTGGGTATTAACAGGCGACAGCCCAAACTGTGCTGCTACACTCACTGTGTCCCCGGCTGTGGGTTCTGGTGCTTTTCCTTATCAGTGGCTGTTTGTGAAGCTCTTTCACAGCAGGACCATCAGCCGCTGCAAGCCTTGATATTACCAGTCCTTTAAATACAGCCTGTCGGGCTGGTTACAGCCTCGCTGTGCGCTTGGCTCCACATGTCCTCAGGCTCTGCAGCCCACACTCACTGTCTGGACCTCCGCTGCAGACCCCGGCCCTCACAAAGCCCCCGGCTGCTCCCTGCCTCGGGCTGGGTTATCGGGAGCAGCTGCCAGGGATGTGAGGATCGATCTGTCCGTCTAGCTGCACGCTGCCATCCATCATCCCTCTGCCCATCCATCATCACCCAGATATTGAAGTGTCTAGTTAAGGATGCTAACACGGTGACTCTGTAGGAGATGAGGAATAGATTCAAACTCCTGGCTGGAGGAATTATTGCTTTTTGTCTCAGCCAGGTACACCAAACCGTACCCTGTGCTGTGTGAGTAGTCAAGTGTCCCTGTGGTCCCGTGCTGGGCTCTGGGCGAGTGAGGAGCCCATGGAAACATGGTTCTCGCTTTTTCATGACTTCAGAGTGCCAGGTAGCTGTGGTCTGCCCATGTATTGCAGCCAGCACTGACTCCCTTTGGACCAAGAGAGTTTTGTGCTGCAGCAGTTGGTCTGCAGGTCCTCAACGGAGGTGGCCGATGTGGCTGCCAGCCTGTCTGCTGCTGGTGCCTCAGAGGGAAAATGAACAGGTTCAAAAAATTAGCTGGGTTAAAAGAATGAGCTGGGTTCTCACCTCTCCTGGGAGTTTCTGTGTGTCTGGCTGCAGGCCAAGGCGGGGACAGCATCAGTCCCAGGCAGCCTTGTTCTCTGCCACCACGGAATCTCTTGCTGTGCCTTGCTCCCTCCCTGCTCTGCCAGGCTCTGAGGTGGGAGAGCCTCTGGTGCTTATGGAAATATTTTCCTGCTGATAAATTTAGGGGAAAAACCTATAGGCTGTGAGTAGACAGCTGAGGGCAGGAGGGGGGACACACATGGGACACCCCACTAGTGCTGGTGCCCCTCCAGCCCTGTCCTGGGGAGATGCTGTTATTAGAACCAGAGAATCCATACAGGCAGCCTCACTATGAGCTCAGCCACGTTACAAGACGTGTGAGAACCCACATCAGAGAGCTGGCTGCCACGATGCTGCAGGGCTGCCTGTGCTTCTCACCTTAAATTGATGCCCAGGGATGAGGGGCAGCTGGTGGCTTTTGGGGGAGCAGTGGCTGGAGGCTGCCCAAGGCTTGTGGCCAGAAGAACATTTCCTCCCGCCCCACCTCGGTGGGCTCGATGGAGACAGGATGTGCTCAGGCTCCCGAGGAGGCTCCTGAAGGTCCTGTCTGGCTTTACGGGGCAGCCCGAGGGAGCCCTGAGCATCCCGATGGGACAGAACCTCGTGTGGCAAACACCGGCGGGGTGGCGGGTCTGGAGAGCAGCCCTGCGGCCTCTCATGCCTGGCCCTGGTTGGGACCACGCTCACGGATGGAGGCAGGAGAGAGGCGGCTCCCTGGGGAGATGGGCTGAAGGTCTGGGTGACCCCCCATCCCCGCAGCACCAGGGGGCTCAGCCACGAGCCGTGGAGGTGGCAGCCCTCGGGGGAGCACCCGCCTTGGCTGGTGGTTGACGTCCCAGTTTTCAAACACAGCAGTGAAAGTCAACCTGTGGCTTCCTGGAAGCACGTAGGAGTTGATGACTGGAAGCAGCACAAATTAACTACATATTACCGTCGCTGCACCAGTGGAAAAGGTGGTGCAAGATTTACTCCCCTCCTCTACCAGGGCAAAATGAAGAGCAGCTTTCTGCTTCTGCCAGCTTCCACACTTCCACCTCTGCTGCTCTGCTGGCCACCAGCTTCTGGGGGCTGAAGACTGTCTCAAATATATACGATGACACGTAATAACTTGGGATCAAATAATGTAGCTTTGGAGTTCCTCTTCCTTCTTCCTGAAGTCCCGAGCCTGGGGCTTTGCAGAAATATCCTTTTTTGCTTTGGCTTCTCTGCGTGGCTCTGCCAGGGATGGGCAAGTCCCTCTGCACTGCCCTGACTGCTGCAGGGACAGGATTTTGACCGACCTGAGGGTCTTTTTCCAATCGGGAAGAAAGGCTGTGGCAGCGAGACACGCTAACGTCGTGAGGCGGGGGTATGCTGGGATGCTGGCTTTTTGTTTTCCTTAGGAAAAAGGCAATGTGGGGACAAGCCAGCAGCGAGCTGTCCCTGGAGGCTGGTGTTACCCAGGGGTGTGGGGTCAGGACTGACCTTGAGGACATCTGGCCTGGCTGCTGTTATTAACTGATGCTCAGGACCTGGCAGAATCTGGCCCCTGGCTCCAGGGAAGCCTTTCCTGCTTGTGAGCACAGCTCCGCCTGGGGCGGTAGCTCTGCCAAAGGTGGGTCTGCCTGGAAAGCTTCTCAAGGAGATTATTGAGAGCCTTTCCAACTTCTGCAAATGAGTTTTAGTTGCAAGGAGTATATTTCTCCTTCCTCCACAATACTGGCCACCCAAATACCCTGGTTCTGAGCAGGACCTGGGGAGCCTGAAGCCAGTAAAACTGGTGTGGATGGGGCTGCTGGGTTTTGGGCTGTGCTGGAGCTGCCTTGCCCGGAGTTGAGGGCAGTGGTTGGGGTCCCAGCCACCACTCAGCTGCAGCTTTTAATGGACATGTGTGAACTTCCTATTTTTGAACCTTGTTCTCCATCAAATCTGGCTGGAATAGGCCGGTGGGATCAGACGTGGCTGGGGGAAGACGGGCAGACGGCTGGGCGGACAGGCAGACAGACCGTGTGATTGCTTAAGCCACATTTCCTTAGGAAGCCAGGCTAAAAATAATCAAAATCCAGTCCTTTCCCACAAACAGCTCCGGTCGCCGCAAATCGATGCTTTTCTAGTGAAGAAATATTTTGTTAGAGAATTCCCGGTTGTTCCTGATGGAGGGAGGGAGGGAGCACCAATGCTGGGGCAAGAGACCCGAACCTGTTGGGCTGCGGATGGAGCCCTTCCATCTCCTCCTGGGCACCTGGGGCTGGAGAAACCCCTGTATCCCCCAGTATCTCCTCAGCCTCTTTCTCTAGAGCTGGAAAAACAGCTTTTTTTTTTTTTTTCCAGCAAAGTGCGTAATCCACCCACGTCTCCCTCCTCGGTGGGGGATTTCCTTCGCCTGGGGACCAGCTGAACCGCAGCACGAGGGGCGGGGGAGGACGGGCTGCTGGCCCGCTGCGCGCCCAGCAGCATCCCCAGCATCCCGAAGCCTCCTTGTCCGGGCTTGGCTGGATTTCTGAGGCCTTTATCTGCGGAGAAAACAGTTATTACCTCCCATGTGATGGGCTGCAGAGTGGGGAGGGAAGTCCTGCACAGGCATGGAAGCGCCTGAGCAGGCTGTTGGGGAGAAGAACCATTTAGCAGCCATTTCGGGGCCAGGAGCTTCATGTCAAGGCTCTTCCCCCCAATTCCCTTTGCCCAGCTCCTGCCGACATTTCAGCACATGCCGCAGGGTGGGATGGCATGGAGCAACTTGGGTTGTGTGAACAGTGGTGGCTCACATTGCCACCTCGCTCCAGGGTGAAGCTCGGCTCTGCTCTTCGCCAGGAAACAGGGCTTTTTCTGATAGCGGAAAAAAAAAAAAGAGCTAAATTTGTTTCCCATCTTCCCCCAGGCTGTATTACAAATTTGACACAGATGGGGAATCTTTTTTGTTTCTGTGGAAAACTGGATGCATTTTCCATCCCAACAAGAGCAGCGTGACAGCACTCGACCCGAGACAAACACCAAACAAACCATATTTCTGTTTTTTGTTGTTGACGGAGGCAGGGAGGGCAGATGAGCTCCTCCAGCTCGGAGTTGTCGTGAGCTGTAGCACACGTAGCATGTGCTTTGGTGGGAGCTGCTTTGGGGGAGGACTGACTGGGAACAGAGATGGTGACCATGACAAGTGGGTTTTAAGTCAAAGTCTCCCCTGTTAGCCCCCAAAGCCAGGGAAGAAGAGTGCAAACTGCAGCATCAATGCAGAAACTGGAGGGACACAGGTTTGGGCTGATGGATGCTGTTGTGACCTCCATTCTGGGGAACGGGGATGGTTTGCTCTTGCCTGGGGGGGTGGTGGTGGTGGGGCTTTTGGCCACCCTCTGGGCTTTGCTCTCCAGCTGCAGGGTGAAACCTCTCTCCTTTGACATGCCATTATGGCTCCCTCACCAGGGAAGGTGGCGAGCAGGAAGGTTGGGCAGCCCTGGCTCCATCTCTGCCTCCTTGCAGGCAGCTGTCTTGAGGGGTTAGGGGTAACCGTCGCCTTCGGATGGGAGTAATCTGCTGCTCTGCAGAGCTGCTGCCTGCTCCAGGCCATCAGGCAGCATGCAGGCAGCATGTGGCCATGCCTGCTGCCAGGGCCAGGCGGGCAGCAGCCCAGCGATTGCCCGCTCAAGCTGTCAAAGGCATTACAGTGGTGCTGGGTAATGGGAATGGCCAGATCCTGGCCACGGCTGGGGACCGGGGGGTCTGCGCTTGTGGCATTGCTGCCTCAGCACATTTCTGCCCCTCCTGCCTGCGCACAGCTGCGGCATCACTGCCTCCTTGTCCTCCAGCCCCCCTTGCCCCACAACCTCAGTGGCTCCCGGGGCCTGCGGGACATCTGCTCCCCACCCCGAGCCCCCCGGGAGCCCCGCGGAGGGTCCCCGCTTCAGCCAAGAGCTGATGCTGCAGATGATGCCGCTCCTCTGCCAGCTATTGAACCCAGCCCAGGCACCCGCGGAGGTTTGTCTAAACTCAGGTAATTGCACCAATATGGTGTTTTTCCTCCCTTGGGCCAAACCCTGCAGCTCATGCATCACTTCGGGCTCTTTGTTGAAGCTGCTGCTTTCTCAGAGCAGAGCTGGGCTGGTCCAGCACCATGCAGCGAGGGCAGGATTGGCACTGCTGGCTCCCGTCCCCCCTCCTGTCCCCCCTCGCTGCGGGCAGCCCAGGGCATCCTCCTGCCCAAACCCTGGTGCTGACAGGCGATGGGTGTCTGGCGCTGGAGGGTTTTGATGCTGTGGGGCACAGGGCAGGGTGGAGAGATGCTCCCGGCAAACTGGGGCAGCAGCAGGCTGGGATGGAGGGGGGGGGGATGGGGTCTCCTGTTCACAGGGGGATTAAGGTGTGCAGTCACCGGTGATTTTGGTGAGCATTATGTTCCCAAATACCTTTGTGGATCCAGCCAAGAGAGCTTAAAACTGTCACTGGAAACTGTGCTGATGGATCCCCACGGCTTCATGTCAGACCTCAGACCTGGCTCTGGTTCACGAGCGAGGACTGATTTATGTTTTCTTAGGTAGAAATGAGACAGTTTTGGACGCGTTTCAGAATGACTCGTGGTTAGTTTGAAGCCGGAGCTTCGAGCAGGACTCAGTGCTTGTTCAGCAGAGAAGAGCCAGACTGGAAAAGCATTTTTGCAGAAGCCTCCGTGAAATGTAGTCGGTGGACTCGCCATGCGCTAATCGGCACACAGCGGTGGGAGAGGCGTTACTCTGATGGCAGGGGTCAGGCTCTGGCCTCGCTCAGAGCATCTTGGATTTCTAAGTCATCAGATCTAACCAGCGCAATTTTAAACTGAATGTGGAAGGTGGTGTGGGCAGGAGAACTGCATTAAAATTGCTTTTGTTAAAGCAGTTGACTTTGCTCGATGTAAAATACGGACTGTGTGCCTAGCTTTTACTGCTTGATTTACCAACTGGAGTAGGACCTGGGGGTCCTCAGTCAGGGAGATGCAGGGAGACCCCTGCCAGTGTCATGGCAAGGGTTGGGCCTGCTGAGCGTGGTCCTGGCTCATCTTCTCTCGAAGCCACCCCGGGAGGGTGTGGAATCTCAGCTCTTGCCCTGGGCTCAGACCCCCTTTTTTTCAGCCCTGGCCATGTGCCATCACACACTGTGGTGCTGGGGCAGAGGAGCTGAGCATCCCAGAGACGGAGTTTTTCTTCATCCCTTCCACCAGGAGCATTTTCCACTGGGTGCCTAGTTTGGGGCCCAGACCAGCTCTCCCTTCCCCGCAATCCCCCTCATCCACAGGGGAGACCCGATACCCCATGCAGTGCCTGGGTATGCTGGTTCAGAGGTAACATCTAATGGGTTTATGTGTTGGGCCATGGGGGTTTATGGCCAATTCATTACTCTAAAATGCATTAATTGCTTTCTAAAGAGCATCCAACCCTTGGTGGTGCCAGCAGGACCTGGTGGCCCTGGGGCTTCCAATCCCAGCTCTGACCCAGGAAGGAAAGGTGAAAAAGACTTCAAAATATTGGAATGAGTTATGTTAACAGTTGTGAGGCTGGGGGGGTCTCTTCTTTTCCCCAAAAGCTGTTGGGGGAGTCCCTTCCTCACCCCCAGCCTGGTGGGCTGGCTGTGCAGGAGGAGCGGGTGGAGGATGGTGAGAGCGTGGCAAAGGGCTCTCTCCTCCCCGGAGCACGTGCCAGAGGGGCACAGCCAGCCCTGCCGGCGGTGGCCTCGGAGTGGCCATCTGGAGAGCCCGGCAGCCCCTTCCCCATCGCGCTGCAAGGGTTCGGGCCGGCGCTGGGCAAGGCGCTGGGGCCAGCCCCATACTGAGATCAAATAAACAGAAATACACTGAAATTATTCATGGCTCTGGGGACTTGTCTCGATGCCTCGTCAGCATCTGCTAATCAAATCAAAGCAGCTGTCAATTCGCCAGCCGGCGGGAAGGTCTCGCTCTGGCAGACATGTGTGGATTCCTCCTTTCTTCCTCCCTCGCGCAGGCTCCCGCTGCTCCTGCACCTGCGATGGGGCTGGGACTGGGGTGGCCTATGTGGGGTTCCTGCCCACGCAGCCTCCCCAGGACTGGGAAGGACTGGGCAGGACTGGGCAGAGCTGCCCTGGCTGCTGGGGATCCCCTCGCCTGCACCCCATGATCAAGTCAAGGAGGGATGCCAGGGACCCATCGCCGCAGAGGGCAGTGCAAGTCCTGCCGCCGGCACTTCACCCTGGCTAATTAGTTTGAGTTAATTAGCTGAGAGCTTGTGGCTTGGGCTGGCACTGCTCATGGGCTGGGACCACCTGCAGCCACTGTCCCCCAGGACATGCACCACGTGGCAGCGAGAGGATGGATGCACTTGAAATATTGGAGGATTTTGCTTCAAATTTGAGTATCGCAGCTCCTCGGCGTGGCGGGTGCTGGCATGCAGCAGCCCAAGACCCTGCAGGCAACTGCAAAATTATAGATAACTTTTTTTTTTCTTTTTCCCTCTGCTGTGCCCTGAGTGGGATTAAACAGTGGGAGAGAAAAACACCATCTGCCCATGGGCACAGGGATCCTTGGGAGTGTCCATTGGCCAGAGGCTGTCCAGGCAGCCCCTGCACCTGGGGAGGGGCCGACGTGGGGGCGTGGGACACGGTGGGTGCACGACTTTTCCATCCCTGGAGCATCCAGACAGGATCCGGCCGTAGTTCGGCTGCATTGGACGAGGTAGAGTCCTGAGGCTCGGTGAGAAGATGGTCGGAGGGATGGGTGATGCCATGACCTGAGAGCACAGTGCCATGGGAAAACCAGTTTTGATGCCCTTGTGCTTTCACATTCATCTTTTAGGAACTTTTTGAACTAGGTTTTCCTTTTGCCCACTCGAGCATCGGGAAGTGGAGGAATTCCTGTGTCTGCTTACCATATAACTTTAAACCTGAAAAAAAAAAGAGGTTTTGTGGGCTTTTTACGTCCTTCCTGTGCTCTCCTCGGTTAGGTAGGAAACCAGGAACAATCAGAGGATCGACCAGGAATGATCAAGAGGATAATGTAGCGAAAACCAATATGTGTATTTTTTATTTGTAATTGAAAACAAAGACCTTAGACATACTTACAGTGATCTCAGGGCGCTTTTTTTTTCTATTTTTTTTAAACAGCTATAAATTCTACATCTGAACAGCCTGCCAGAAGCGTGCTGCCTGCCTGGAGTGCTTAGTCTGGGGACAACTGGTCCGTAAAAAATAGCTGGCCATTAGAAGCATATAAGTATGCCTTAATCGTGTTATGCCTGTCCCAGCGGCATGTGCGTTGCAATTGCCTGGGTTAGTGGGGTGCTCGCCCACAGCAGCAGACAGGGCGTCCTTTCCCCTCCCCAGGCTGTCGTGCCCCGGTGATGCAGAGCCCCCCAGCCTGGCGGCCCCATGAGCAAATTTTCCTTATTTATTGCAGCACCCAAGTATCCCAGTTACCAGAGGTATAAAATTTGTCACCGGTGCCTGTGCTCTGGTTGCAGAAGAGCATAATTTGTGTTTCCTTGTGCTCCGACAGCAAGTCAGGTCGTAAAACACAAGATGCATGGTGAGAGGTGAACGTATTTAAAAGGCTGATTCCACTGAAAGGTGTAATAATCTGCCGGATTACTTGCCAGGGTAGCTGCAGGAAAATTTACTGCCTTGGAAAGAGATTATCAGCAGCCGCTGCTGCCAGCAGATTTCTTCCTTTTTCTTTTCTAAGAGGAAGGAAGCTTTTCATTGAATTCCCGCTGCTCGCGCCCGCGAGCTATGCTCCCCCCATCCTGCAGCCCAACCACCACATCAGTTCTCACAGTTTAGAAGGGAGAAAAGTGATCCGGAAGATGCCAATTTTTATCCTTATCTCCCCTCTCGGGTGCGAGAGGGAAATTCGAGGCTGTGCTTGAGTTGTGCTGGTGTGAGTTTACAGGTGACCAGCACCTTCCCTTCTCGGAGCCTGAAGGTGCTGAGCCAGCGGAGGGGGGGGTTGGGTTAAGCTTTGGAGGCTTAAACAGGAGGAGGCATAAACTTCCCCCCCTGCCCTGGCCCAGGGCTCCAGGGCGTCTCACCAAGCCACAGCTGCAGGAACAGGCTTTGCAGGGATGAAACCAAGCTAAGCAGAGACCCCGACCCCAAGTGTCCCCTCCTGAGAGTGGGGACAAACCCCAAACATCTGCATCTGCCCCCCACCCCAGGGAAGAGCCGAGCTGGACCCTGGCAGAGAACGGAGCAGCTTCGTGGGCTGGAGCTCAGGGCCACTCGTGCGCTGAGTTTGCCAGTCCTTCTGCACTCCCTCCAACTGTACGCCGGAGGGACCGGACCAGGGCTTGTCGGGGATGTGTGGGGGTTGGTTTTGTTTGATTTCATTCCCCTGGAAGGGAGGAGGGCCGTGGCGGGCTGGGGCAGCTAACCCCTTTAATTGTGTGCAATGAAGGCTGACAGTGCCGAGGCGCAGCCTTTAAAAGGGGTACTGAACCTTTAATTACTGAATAAATCATCTCCAGTCTGTTGCTCCTTCATCTGCAAGCTGTTTGAGCGCGGGTACATATTCACTGCTGGGAAGGGTCATTTGGAGATCAGAGCCCTTGGTTGACCCGGGTCACAGGCAAGACACCTGCCACAGGCTGTCCCCACGCCCCCGGGGCCGCCAGGACGCGGGAATACGGGGGAGAGAGCCCCCAGGAGAGGGTTTCTAATTGCTGCCGTGCAGACGTGCTTCATGCCAGAGGGATGGAGAGATGAAGAGGGCTGTGCATGCCCCTGCTCTCGCCTTCCACGAGCCCCAGCCCAGCATCCTGCCAAGCTGGGCCCGTGTCAGCCCATGCTCTCCGTGGGGTTTTTGGGGATTCATGTAGCTGTTTCTCACCTGTTTTAACCCAAGCAGCGGGTTTGGCCATTGTTTTGCTAGTGGTTGCTTTTTGCTTGTTGAAAAGGAAATATTGCCCTGGGGAGCAAGCGTTTGGTTTTGCTTCATGTCCCCCTCCTGCAGTTGAGGGCTGCAGGTGGCACCGTTCTGCTGTTGTTCTGTCTCAGGGTGAGCTCTGGAGGTAGAAAACAGCCCCGTGGATTGTGGGGTGCCCGACATGCACTGCTGCAGCCATGGGCGATGACTCTAGGTCCCAGGGTGGCCATGGCTTTGTGCTTTGGCCAAGGGGAACCACTTTCAGCAAGAGCACAGGGGAACCTGAGCGGTTCAAGGGTCAGTGTGAGGTTGATGGTTGGACTGGATGATCTTCAAGGTCTTTTCCAACCAAGATGATTCTGTGATTCTGTGGTTCTGGCTGCAATGGGTCCCTGGCAGACATCACTGGGGAGTTCAGCTGCTCTGAATTTTTGGGGTGACCCCAAGCATCATAGCTCCACAATGGAGAAGGGTGAGGAGGGACTGTCCATGAATCCCATGGATGCTGACAGGGGCCAAACAGCCTCTCCCAGCGCTGTCACTCCTGAGCAGGGAAGGGGCTTTGCCCTTATTAACTCTAGTTTCTGCTCTTCATAATCAGATGCCGTTATGTGCATTCACCGGGAGCCCTTTGGCCTTAATGACCCCGCTGGAATAACCATGCAAAGGAAAAAACCTTCAGGGCCTTGAGCCGCCCCGTAATTGCAACCCCCAGCCATAAACATGAGCACGATGGTGATGCAAATGCTGGGCAGTGGGTCTGGGTCGGCAGGGGAGCAGGCGTGGGTGCAGGGGGCTGCGGCTGCCCTGCGGTGTTTTGGGGGTGGGGGGAGAAAGGCCTTTTTCTCACCTTCCTGCCAGGACTTCGGGTGCCCAGAGATCTGGGTGGCTTTACAGACTGGCAAAGCAGCCATGGTTTTCCAGATGGCCCTGTTTCTCATCAGGGTTAATAACTGGGTGTCGGGTGACTTGTGAAAGCAGCCACTCCATTAGAAATGCTAATGCTGGCTCCAGCGTCTCCCCTTTCCCTCCCTCTGCATCTCCCAGATCTTGATGCTAAGTCAAACACAAAACTCTCTGGCTCCTGGCCCTTCCCAGAGCCCCCCAACAGACCCCAGTGCTGCCTCCCTCTTGCTTTTCAGCCCCTGCCCTTCACAGGATGAAGCACCCAGGCTCTGCAACCAGAGAGGGAGCCCCTTGGGAAGGGTCTGGGGGGGTTGGGACACCATGGGGAGCAGCCTTGGCCGGCGGCACCACCCAGCCCATTGCAGCTCCCTTCTCTGAGCCTCTTCTACTGCCTGAGCTGGGTGAATCCCAGTGCAGAGACTCTGATCTGGTGGTGGGAGAGCTCTGGGGTCCTTTGCATTGGCTGGAGACCCTCCAGTCATGGTCCTGGGCTATTGCCCTGGCGAGAGGCTGCTCTGGGGCAGGAGGAGACACTCGGGGCTCTGCAGAGATGCTCCGCTGGGAACAAGACTAGGCAAACCTCTGGGATGTTTCATGTATCAAACTGTAATTAGGAGCAAAAGGCAGTGGGGTGCAAAGGAGCATTAATAAATTATCTTCCTTGTTGTTAATTGACGTGTCTCCGAGTCAGCCGATCGTTGAGCTGAGGGCTTGGCTCCCCTTCCAGGCGCATCACAGGCTTGTTACTGCCATCATTAGCATATTCAGGTTTTCCTGCTTAAAGCCAATTAGCTCCTGGCCAGGCCTGATTGGGGAGCCGTGGCCTCATTTGCACATTTTTGAATCAAAAATAATGGAGGCAGGCCTGGGATGGAAAACGCCTGGGGGGCTCTGCCTGCTTGGGGGGTGCTGGCAGGACCTGCTTGGAAGGGGCAGTGGGGAAGGAGAGGGGGAATATCACAGTAATTAGGAATAAAAAAGAACATGGCCTAATTTGCTCCCGGGCGGCTTGACAGCGGTTCAACAGATGCCCTGGTGCTTGCTCCGGGAAGAGGAGGTGATGGAGGGGACTGGGGTGGGGGGTGAGCATGACTGCCCATGTGTGCCCCCCACCTCACTTAGGGAATGGGGGGTCCAGTGTGTCCCCCGGCAGCTGGGGTCTCCTTGGCAGAGCCAGGATCAAGGACACAAGGCTGGATCTATCCCTCCTGACATTCTATCCCCCTCGCTGCTTTCTTGTGCCCTGCTTCCCAGCAAAGGTGCTGCTATTTTAGCTGTTTTGAAGGAAAAGGCCGGTATCTTAAAGTCTACATAACTGGTTCCAGTTTAACAACTTCATAGCTGCTGTGTGGCCACAAAGGCAGCCTTGTCCCGCCGGGTGAGATAAGCCTGTTGGGGCGATTCATATGCAGATCCGGGTGGTACTGGGTGTCTGCTGGGAGAGGATAAATCTGTCCCAAGCCTTGTCCCCCTCTCCTGGTTCCAAACTGTTTTACATTTACACAAAAAAGGTTCTGTCCCCCATTGAGCCCCATCCCGGGCAGCCTGTCATCCTGCCATTGAGAGAGGAGGTCCCCTGGAACCGCAGCCGGATGCCGCTGGGTGCCCCCGGCCCAGATAGGGCTGGGCTGGGCTGGGCTGGGTGAGTGGAGTCGTCACCAGCGCTAAGCTGGGCTGTCCCGGACGGTTTTGTCCCCCACATCATCCCATCGCCCATCTTATTGCCTTGAAAGAGTCACTTTCTTTGGCCCCTTGACCATATCCCCTCCGGTTGTCGTTTTTTTTTTTTTTTCATCAGTGCTTGGGTTTTTTTAATAATAACTGAGAGAGTTACACACACACACACCCCACACCCCCCCAAACCCCCTTTTCCACTTTTAGCAGTAGCATAGAACCTGCAAGCACTGATCCAAATGTGGCACCCGTCACCCACGGGGGTTTGGAGCCTCCCTTCACACTCCTGGCACAGGTTGGACCTGCTGAAGATACGGCCTGGCATTTTCTGGGGTGGGGGGTGAATTGTGGGCAGAGCCTGTCCCTCACGTGAAGCTGAGAGCATGAAGTAACGGATGCGCCCGTTGGAGGACGACCTTGCTGATAAATAAGTCTCCAGTCTGAGAAAATCCCTGTGTTAGCTCGGCACTGGGAGGAGTTCTCCTTCGTCTGCAACAAAATCATCCCAGAGTCGAGGCATCGTGAACCAATTAACCCTAGAAAGTTGTGTTGGCCCAGTTTTTTTGAAGTCTGCTTTGATTACCTGCCTGCTATGGCTGTTAATCTGTATTTAATGCAGCTTTCTGCTTTTTTATCGGGGCTGTAAGTTATTGCACCTTGCTACCTCAACAGAGGAGGTAATTAATCTAAATGAGGGTGCCTGGGGAGCGCAGCCGTAATCTGCAATTTCCCATTGACTGTAGTAGAGGGAATGTCCCAGAGAGGTCCAGCAGCCCTTGGAAATGCACCTCGGCTGAGAGCAATTATGGGATGTTACTGTCAGCTCGGCCCTCGGTGACTGGTAACAGCAGCCCCGGGGCGCGGCGGCTGCCCGTGCCGAGCTTGGGGTGGTACGGCAGCGATCCCACAGCCTGGGGGTGAGCGGGTACCGCAGCTTGAGGGTGAGAGGAGGATGAGGATGGGTCACTGGGGTGTGTGGAAAGGAAAATCTGGTGAAACAATAAGCTAAATGACTCCTGGCAGGCTTTGAAGTAGGTAGTGGCGTTTTCCATCCCTCTCCATGATTTTGCTGTTTTCTTGAAGCAAGAAGTGTTGCTCTTTTCTTTACGCTGTGGCTGCCCCCTCCTTGGAAGGGTTCAAGGCCAGGTTGGAAGGGGCTTTGGGCAACCTGGGCTAGTGGAAGGTGTCCCTGGCTGTGGCAGGGGGTGGGACTGGATGATCCTTAAGGTCCCTTCCAACCCAAACCAGTCTGTGGTACTGTGACCTGTAACGCCCAATGTGGGACAGCACTGTCACACCAGTGCTGGGTTTCTGGGATGAAGGTTTTGTCCCAGTGCACCTCCAAGGTGCACCCAGGAGCAGGGCACTGCTTTTCCCGCTCTCCAAGCAGTATTTCTACTATAGGAAATCCCATTTCTGATGCCTCTCGAATGCCAGTTGTTTTTCTATCTAATTCATGAGCTTAATTGAAAGATAAAAAAGGGTTTTATTTGTCCGTCTGGGTACACAGTCTTCTCTTAAAATACAAATTCCCTCCAAGGCTGATGGGGTGCCCCCTCACTGTAGTGTCTCCTACCTGTAGGTGATGCTCAGCATTGCCGAGGTGTTCTCCTAAGGTCAGTAAGAATTAACTGTAAATTTAATTAAAATTTCCAATGCTTGCGCTAAAGTGGAGCATAACAAAAGCATGGTCTGCTCTTTGTCAGTTTAAGCCAGATCTGGCGGGAGACAGGAGTTATCAATAATTAACTGGGGTAATTTAGGGGAAAGTATTAGGGAGCTAATGAAAATGTGAAATAGCGTCATTATCTTGCAAGTAGCTGGGAGTGATTGAGCTGCTGAGGAAGAGGTGTGGCACGAGAACTGCTGGGAGGCTGCTGTTCCGGCGTGGTCCTGGGATGATGCTGGGACCCAGCTCTGCCACCACCACCCTGACCCTAGCGGCCAGTGGCTCCACATTAACCAAGTACAGGATCGAGGGTTTTGAACCAAGTCTGCAGCATCCAGCCCACGGGGGCGTTGTGCACCTGTTCCCCTCAGTACAAAACTGGGTGTGCTGGAGCCTGTCTGAGGGTCCGTCTAAGTGCTTGCAGAGCTTATGGTGCTGATGGACCAGCCTTGGGTGGGTTTTGCATGGGATGTCACTGCCCCATTTCTGTCCCTGGAGGGGGGAAACAAGTGTGGGGCTGTGCTGGTTGGGGGAAGGTCTCTGCACCCCATCACAGGAGCTGTGTGCTGATGCTCCAGGGGTACCTGTGCAAACAAAGCTGGGAATCCCTGCCCCAACATGGGCTTTATTAAAAATTCTAATTTAATTATGTTTTAATTAAGCCTAGGATGGTGTGGTTTACTCTAATTAAAGTTGGTGCCGTTCCTGTGTGCTGAGAAGCCCTTGGTCAGCAGGATGAGTGTGGGGAGGGTGCTGGTATGCTGAGTGCAGGTGTCCTGGGTGGTGAGTGGGGTCCCTGGGGGTCCCTCTGCCCCACAGACCCCTTAGGGATGGCCTCAGCTCTGTGGGGCTCAGCCTGGTCCTTGCTGTCTATCTGCAAAAAGGAAGGAAGGGAGTAAATACCTTTTATTAAAGTATTTTAGCAAAACCTCTTCTGGGACATCCAGACTCACGTTGCTCTTCATGGTCGCTGCGTCAGTGCTCTCAGAGAGCACCCAGGTTGCTGGGATAGCTCACAGGTTTTCTCTCTGGTTTATGTCCTTGGGAACACCATGATGGCAGCAAACCCAAACCGTTGTGTTTTACAGAAGCTGAGCATGACCATGAATCCTGAGCTCAGGTCAGATCAGTGCTGGGGTTGGGGAGCATGGGCTGAGAAAAGCAGCATTTTGGTTTAACGTGAGCTCTCCAGGCTCTCGGATCACGTCATCGTGAGCATTCGCTGTTCGGTAATAAACATTTTATTGCCTGTTGAGGAGAGGGATTGATTTAGGTCTTAAGCCCATGTTAGCTGGGAGAGGGTTTTGGGTGGCCGAGCAGCACGAGGAAGAAGCCTTTTGCCATGCAGAAATCCCAGTGGTATTCAGGGAAGTGCTGCAGAAATTCCTCAACAAGTTGCCCAGAAAAAGCTGTGTGAAGCAGCCTGGCAAAACTTAGGGCAGGTTTCTGAATGTAATTAGAGTTAAACATACTTTTCTGGCTTGGCCGGGGCCGGGGGGGGGTGGGAGCCGGGCAGGTTGGAGGTGGTGGAACAGTGGCATTCAGAGATGTACAGTTGTTTTTTCCTTGGCTCTGGGCAAGGGTGTGGGGTGCAAGGGCCTTATCCTGAACTGGGAAGGCGCTTCCCAGTGGGAACCCCGACAGTCATCCCCTCTGTGAGCACAGTTATTGGGGGGGGGAGAAAGGTGCTGAAGAGGTTGGGGAAAGCACCTATTGCTGCCCCAGGATGCAGGTACGCCCAAAGGGCATCCCGCCTGCCCGGGTGCCAAATGGAGGGGCCAGGCTGTTGGGTGGTGATGCTGGGGATGAGAAGTGGCTCTGAAAATGCTGGCACTGTCCAAAAAAAAAGAGAAAAAAAAAAAA
>NW_020799118.1:14095483-14104883 GCF_003259725.1 Athene cunicularia | reverse complement strand
CATGACCATGAATCCTGGGGGGGCGGGGGAGAAAGCCACAAGTGGATTTTGACTCTTGTTTGGGGGAGGGAGTTGTGCGGGGCCCAGCATCACTCGCAAATGCTTTTAATAAAGTGTTCTTTCCTGCGTCCAGGGGAAAAAAACCCAGAAACCTCAAGCCTTTTCCCATTACATAAAGAACAGATGCTGCTGGGCAGAGCCCTGCCTTCCCCACAGCACAGAACTAGCTCAGCCCGTCCCCTCCCACTGTGGGGACCCAGCTCCCCCACCAGTGCCACCACTCCAAGCAGCGGGATGGGAATCCCTAAAACACCCCGTCCTGCCCCAAAGTGCCGCTGCCAAGAGCCAGCCCTGCTGTGGGACCCAGCCACCCGTGGGAAGGTCCATCCTCATCCTCCTGCTCTGCCAGCGTTCCTGCAGGGATTGTCTGGGCAGGGATTTGGAGCTCTCCCTGTCCTTGAGCTGGTCGGCTTGGCCTCAGACAAGCAACGTTAAAAAAAAACCCTGCCCCTGACAGGGTGAGGGAGGAGAGGTTGTGCGGGGACAGGCCAGGGAAGCTCCTCTCCTTTCTAGAGACCCCCAAGGGACATGGGGTGGAGCAGCCCCAGGGGGATCCTCAAGTTATAAAATCAGAATTCTTCCAAGTTCAGGCAAAATGGAGAGTCCTTGCAGGAAAGAGTCTGTCCAGTCCCAACTCTCTCCTTTCAGTTAAGTGAAACCTCTTGGTTAAACTTGATTTTTTTTTTTTTGCTTTATTTTATCCCTTGTCACGGTTAAGATTTGGGTATTGGTACTTTTTTCAGGAGACTTCCTGATCCCTGGAGCTCATCCTGGGATGCCTCTGGGTGTGGAACAGCTCGGGTTGGATCCCCGTGTGTTTGCTGACCCATACAAGTGATTTTCTGTCGGATGTTGTTGCCTGGATGAATGTAGGCAGCTCCTACACAAGCCACGTCATTGCTTGGTGCCTCAGTTTCCCATTGTAAACCAGTGCTTGCCTGCTAGGTTAAGTGCTCTGCATCTGCTAAATCCTAGGCGGGAGCAAAGGATGGGATTACTCTGTATATGATTACATGTATTTCTGCGTGCACACAAACATGTAGTTTTTATTTTAGAACTAATGAAGGGGTTTGGTCATTTCCTTTGGTATTAAGCAATGCTCTGAAAGCTTCACGTCCCCTCCCTACGGGAAAGCAGCCTCCTGCTCAGGACAGACCTGGTGCAAGGACAGCCACCCAGATCGGGTGGACAGCAGGGCTGAGACCCTGGCACCAGGGCAGAACACTGCTGTGCTCCAAGCAGAATGAGTTTCCAGCCCAGGGCTTTCAGCAGGAGACTCCTCTCCTTTATGTGGCTGGGGAGGTGGAGGATGCACGTCACCCTGAGCATGATGGAGGGGATGGGGAGCACAGCTTGTGACAGCACAGAGGAGATGAAGCCGTTTCAATCCCAGATGAGCCCTCCCAAAGAGTGAGCTCCATCTCTGCGTCCATGTGGGGCCTGTTGGCAAGGGCTCCTGTGCGGGTGCTGTGGGAGGGAGCTGGTGGGATATGGCTGGGATGCAGCAGCTAGAGCTGCCAGTCCCCTGGCACATCTGTCAGCAAGGGGAACCATGGGGAGCAGCAGCAGGTGGGGGTGGCACTGCGTGTCGGGGAGCCACGCTGGGACCATGAGCTGCCTCCCAGCTGGCCCCGCAATCTTGGCTCAGGGAGTTCAGATGTTGGGGGAAACCCTTCTTCACCAGGATGACCAGAGAGGACATGTCTGCTCCCAAGAAGGGGAATGTGAGGGGCTCTGGGGGACAGGGGCTCTGGGGCAGGTGCCTGTGCTGGTGGCAGGGGGGACCCATTCTGCAGCCCCTGGCTCTCCTCACAGGGTGACATGCCTGGGTAATTTCTCTGGCAATTAATGCCTCATTAAAGTGCACAAGGGAACAATCAGGGCAGTGAATTTTACACAGCACAATGACTGGGCCCTGAGAGGTTTTCTGCCTTTTTTTAAGAAAAGGAAACAGTCTTTTTCTGGTCTTAACTGCTTGCTGTCTGGAGGCAGAGGAGTTTGGAGCCTTGGTAGGCATCTCTTGGTAGGCTGCTTGGGTTTACCCCCCGTGGATGCATATTTACCTCTTTCTTCTTTGCAACCCTATGTGGTCTGTCGGCACATCCAGTAACTGTAATCGGTCAGAGGCTGGGACAAAAACC
Organism: Athene cunicularia; assembly: GCF_003259725.1. Lineage (NCBI taxonomy): Eukaryota > Metazoa > Chordata > Aves > Strigiformes > Strigidae > Athene > Athene cunicularia. The sequence goes on along the minus strand of NW_020799118.1, from coordinate 14,102,682 downwards.
AGCCCCATCCCAAAACCTTCATGCCAAGAGACCGATCGCCACCACTGAAACTCACTGGGGTGGAGGAAGAGCGGGCAGGAGGGGTTCCCAGGGTTGGGAAGGGGGTTGTGGGGAACCTCTGAGGTGGATCGACAGCCTGCAAGTACCCTCTGGATGGTGTTGCCTGTGGGGCAGAGTGACAGGGAGCCCCTTCTCTGGGACAGATCCTGGCGGGGATGAAGGGGAGGCTGAGACGAGGTGAGGGAAGGAAAGACCCAGTCAGGGGGACTCCTAGTGAGGCTTTTGAAGACAAGGAGGTGGCTGGTGGGGTGTGACAAGGTAGTGTCCCTGGCTGGCAGGAGGGGAAGGAGAGGGGCAGTTGCAGTTGGGGTGCCTCTGGGCATTTCTGGCCAAGTTTTAGGGTTTGCTCCTGCTTGTCCCCATCACGGCATCAGGTCAGAGCAGCTGTGTTTTGAGTGAGTCCTGACCGTGTCCCTTTCTCTCCTCAGGAGCCTGATGCCACGGACACTGGAGGGGCAGATCACGATGGAGAAGACCCCCAGCTACTTTGTCACCAAGGAGGCTCCTCGGCGCATCTACAACATGTCCCGGGACACGAAGCTGATCGTGGTGGTGCGTAACCCCGTCACCCGCGCCATCTCCGACTACACACAGACACTCTCCAAAAACCCCTCCATCCCCAGCTTCCAGGCCCTAGCCTTCAAAAACCTCAGCACGGGACTGATCGACACGAGCTGGAGCGCGGTTAGGATCGGGATCTACGCCAAGCACCTGGACAACTGGCTGCAGTACTTCCCCCTCTCCAAATTCCTCTTCGTTAGTGGGGAGAGGCTCGTCAGCGACCCGGCCGGGGAGATGGGCCGTGTCCAGGACTTTCTGGGTCTCAAGAGGGTGGTAACGGACAAACATTTCTATTTTAACGAGACCAAGGGCTTTCCCTGCCTGAAGAAGCCGGAGGGTGGCAGCAAGCCCCGCTGCCTGGGGAAATCCAAGGGGCGGCCGCACCCCAAAATCGACATGCAGGTGGTCCAACGCCTGCGGGAGTTTTACAGACCCTTCAACATGAAGTTTTATCAGATGACAGGGCAGGACTTTGGGTGGGACTGAGCCATCCACAGGGCACGCTGCTGAGCTGGGACCTGGTCTGCCCAGCAGTGTGCAGAGCCAGGACCACGGTCCAGGGATACTTGGAGCTGCCGTGGTCCAGGGATGCCTGTGGCCGCCCCACCAGCAACCTCCTCCCTTTGTTCTAATTTATATCAGACCTCTTCTGGTGAGAAACGGACCCTTCTGGAGTAGAGAGAAATATTTAAGAAATAAACCCACAGATGACCCCTCTCCCCTCCCTGACCAGATTAAATATTCTTCCACATAAATTCTTGCTAATCTGTATTAACCGTGAGTGTTCTGGGTGGTGAGTGGGAGAGTGTGAGCGTGTGGACGGGGGTGTGTGTGTGTGTGTGGGGGGACATTGGCTCTTCCATCCACAATAAAAGCTTTGGAAACCAGTTGGCCTCTGGGCCATGCGGCCGGTGGGTTTTTGCTAAATCAAATTCTGGTGCTGAGCACAGGCAGCGGCTGCTGTGGGGTGGTGGGTGAGGCCGGCTGAGCTGCAGACCCCAAGCGTGGGGTATGTTTTGCAGATAGAAAATACTCTGCAGGAATTTCCTAGTTAAGAAAAACAATTAACGGCAGTAGTTTTGAATAAATGCCAGGTCTGGGGTTAGGGAGAGGGAGTTGCATATCACATACCTTCTTATGTTCTTTGAGTAACCCAGATGATAAAGCAGGGCATTTGTAACCCTTGGGATGAAAATCCCTGCTTCCCCTGAATTCACCCAAGCACAGCAGACAAAAGCCCCAAACTCTGACCTTTCAGTTCAATAATCTCAATAGATTTTCAAGTCTGCAGCCATAGAGGGCCATCATGGGAGGCTGCAGAAATTAGTTTAATCTGAATTAACTGGTTTTCCCTTAATTAAAGATGGGGAAAACATTTAATTAACCTCTCATATCTTATTAGTGACTTGTATTTGTCTCTTTAATGAGCTAATTATATGTTTTCAAGGGCCCTCAGGCCCTGCATTGTTTGCAAATATGTTTTGGCCTCAGTTTCTTCCATCATGCAAAGCTGACTGTCCCACCAGGCATGTCCTCCCCTCCTCGCTGCTGCTGCCTGGGGGCGATGGAGGCAGCAGGTACCCCTTCTCCTGGGATGCACAACAGACCCCAGCCCCTTTCCTCCCAGCTCCGGGGTGGTTTTACACCGGCACCTCTCCCCATATCCCGGCTGCTGGCACCTCCTTTGTGCTCCTTGGAGGTGACACGTGTTTTCTGCACCGATGTGCTGAGCTGTACCCGAGCTTTGGCACCTTTGTCCAGTTCAGCCTCTGGGCTCGTCTGGTCGCTGCTGGGACAAGTGACATGTGTGGGGATGAGCTTAACATGATGTTGGAGTTCAATGCAAACAGTTGCCTGTTTCTGCGCGGGGAGCAGGGCATCGTGGTGTGGGTCCCTGCCTGTGTGAGGGGTGCTGGGGACAGACACAGATGCCGCCAGCGTGGTGCCAGAGCTTGGGGCTCTATGGCCCGTATTAAGAAACTGGGACATTGTAAAAGAATAGTGAGAAGAGACAAAATCAGGGCTGGTTTTCTGCTGGTTAAAACTCCAGGGCATGCTGAGCAATGCGGCCATCACCAGGTGGGACTCGGCACCCCACGCTCAGTGCGGGGTGCCCCTGGGACTGCAAGTGTCCCGGCCACCGACCCGCTGGGGGTTGGATGTCAGAGCGACTGGAGCCTGTTGTCATTCTCACTGGCATCTCTGCATGATGGACTGCGCTCTGCTTGTTTAGGTTTTGTTTCCAGCCACGACATTCGACCAAATTATTCTCCACGAAGGGCTTTAAAGTTTCCCAAGTGCCTGTGAAAGCCTGGAAACGCTGATAGTGATCCTATTTCTCAGCTGAGTGACTGCATTCAGCCCCAGCCATATTGATATGCAAAACGTTAAGGGTCCCGGCTCTAAAGATGGTTTCTGTCTGCCCTGTGAAAGGGAGCCATACTTTTTTAAAGCCCGGACCTTTCTAAAGCCGCACAATACCATATAGACTATGCCATTTAAAGCATCTGAAGCGACCCAAAATGTATTGAAAGCTTGCTTTGCAGACTCATTAAGACTACTCAATAGGTTCTGGCAAATACCGTGCCAGGGCTGACCGCACGGATTAAGACTTTTGAAGTGTTACACAAACCCCCTGCTTAAACTAATTGCTGCCCCGCAGCTCATGAGGTCAAGTATTTGTATTCATTGCCTCCGAGAGGAGCCACTTATGGGTCTGTCCAGGTGAAGTCTGCACTTCATTAGATCAAGACAATAAAAGTGGCTTTGGGTAGGAAGGGGGAAGGTGCCCGGGATGAAATCTCCCAGCTCAGGCTTATGTCCACCACAGCAGTGTTTTGGGCTGTTTCTTTTGTTTTCAAGAGCCCCAGCAGAGAGCAATGTGCTGCCAACCGAAGCTGCTTGGTGCGAGATGGTGGCTGGGCTGGGGGCTCTGCCAGGATCTGCGCCGTATCACTCCCCAGTCACCTGCAGCACTCAGGTCCCATGGCGCTGTCCTGTGGTGGGGCTCCACCAGCGTCATGGGGGTTTCAGCTCAAGAAGCGATTTGGCATGTGAGGGATGGGCTGGGATTTGGGAAGGGGGGCATCGCTCGAGCAGTGGCTGCTTGAGATTCAGTGGTCTCACCCAGCAGTTCTCCACCGGGATGTTTCATTCCCCGGGGTTGGGAGGGTTCCCTTGGCCGGCAGGATGGGGATCCCATCACGTGCCGGTGCAACGGGTGTTTCTCCTGTCTGTGCAGAGGAGAAACCACCTTTGTCATCACTGGCACCTAATTAGAAAAGGAGATTTAAGAAAAGTCAGCAGCTGATTTACTGAAGGTGTCAGCTCACACCTTGGCGGATGCTCTTGTGCCATGTCACCAAGGACCAAGGTTTACTAACAAAACTTCGGCTCTTTACTGTAGGTGCTTTGGTGAAGCGTATTTAGGAGCCTTTTCCCTGATAACAGGCAGTGGGCACTAGGGAAATCTAAGCTCAAACCCCTTTTGTGGTGTCCTTTATCAGCAATATCAGCTTGTGGACCCCAGCTTTGGGTCTGTGGCTACCGAGCTCAGGCAGGACCTGGGGGTCTTACCCAATGGGAACCCACAGTGCTGCTGGGAAGCGGCACTACCAGGGATCACTGGCTGCTCCCTCCAGTGCGCTGCCGTCCCTGCGTGGGAGGTGCCACGGGGTCAGGAATCCTTCAAAAATACACCCCAAAAACTCCTGTGGAGGCTCAGGGACAGGCATCACCACTGTATCTTTCTGCACAGACCTCTGGAAATAAAATTATGAAAAGATGCTGCTGCACTGTGCTGATGTCTTCTGTCTGCCTGCTATCACGCACCACTGGGGCGGGCTGGGGAGGAGTCACGGTCCCACGTGGCTATTTTTATGACTTTTTCCCTTCATTGTGTCTATCTGAGATTGCTAAAAATCCAGAAACCTGGAAGGTAGATATTTCCCCCCACGACAGCAGGTGCTGGGAGAATGTGCTTAAAAATTCAGGCTTGCACCCACCATCTATCTACCCAATGCTGGTGCTTCCTCAGGCAAGTGTTTCCAAGTGAGCTCCCACAAGAGTTTGGGCAGTGACATGCCCACATCTGCTTGCTCAGAGGACAGTGGTGAGATCCTTTGTGCTGCTAGAGCTGCAGAAATGCCTTTGGAGTACCAAGTTAAATGGGGGAAGTGCCAGAGCAAGAAGATGATGGAGATCTAGCTTCGCTGCCAAGTGTGAAATGAAGTTCTGAGCCCTGTTGCACTTAACCAAGGTCTCCATTTCTAACCCCATTTTTATTTTGAAAATCCAGCTATTCAAAATGTGGTAGTTCCTTGTGCCCTGGGCCTCCCCCTCCATCCCAACTGCTCCATAAGCCATGAAGAGCAGGATTGCAAGAGCTTTCAAAAATTTTGATTGACTAAGTTTTCTTTTATTCCAAATTTAGGAGGACAGAAGGGAAAGAACAAAAATCGGGGGAAGAAAAGCTCAAAAAGAAGAAATTAAAACTTCCCTGCTTGTGTAGGTCTGGAGATGCAGGAGAGCAGCAGGACTGATTTACAATTATACATTTCATCTTGACGTGCCCTGGGAATGTTTTATAACCTGTAACAGGGAGAGCCACGCTTTCCCCTGAAAATGCCCCATCTGTCCCCATTCTGCCACAGTCCCATGTGGGGCTCATGCCACTGCAGCCATGGGGCACCTGTGGGTTATAAATGCAGGGAGGGTGGGACCTGCCCCAGGTGTGGAGGGGGCAGAGGACTTTCCTGGCTCAGGGAGCAGGAACTGGCCAGTAAGGGGGAGGGGGCTTCTGCCTGGGATGTTGGGCATCCTTTGTGCTGCTTGGGGGGGCTGTAGGGACCGTGTAGTTCTTGGGGATGGAGCAGCGTGGCCGTCTGTTCAGGGGGTGCACCCTGAATTTTCCAGTGTTGTGCCTGGGGTCTCCAAGAAGAGCATTATCCATCCAGTGGTGCAGTTCTGTGTCTCCCTGGCCATTTCAGTGCTCGCCCTTGGGCTACTGGTGCTTCTTTGGGGCACAATGGGGGCCTGGGGGCTCTGTGGGAGTGGGGCAGCAAGAGGGGCTGGGGCTGTCCCCACAGGACACGGCTCTGCTTCCTGGTGAAATGAGCCGCAGGGGGCTCAGCATCACCTGCAAACCTCTGCTGCATCCCCTGCTTGAGGATGTCCAGGGCTGCGATGCTTCTTGCTGTGACGGCCTCCCTTCCTGGCTGGCATGGAGGAGAGCTCCTGGGAGGGACATGTGTGTCCCCTTGCAGTGCCCTGCCTTCCCATGGAGCCCCCCGGCACCACACACAGCCCTCGAGCAGCACCCAGGGCTGCCAACTCTGCTGGTTCCTGCTCTGGTTTTGATCTTGACATGATCTCAATACACAGAAAGATCTTGTGCCATATTCCCTGACAAGAAAACGGCCACGCTGGGGGAGAGGCCATTGTAATTGCAACCAGGCGCCCAGTGGTGGCTTCCAAGTGGTGGAGTGTGGGCTGGATCCCACATGTGGGCACAAATAACCACATCAGGTGTAGGCAGCGCAGGGTTGTGTGAACGTAACAAAGAAAAAAGAGTGTGCAGGGCCTGTGTCTAATGTGGGAGCGAGCTGGGCTGCCTTGGTTCATCTGTGCCCTGATGGTGGGTGAGGTTATTCACTTGTTTAACTGAAATTGGGGTGAGATGAGCACAGCCCGTGTGCTCAGCCCCTCTGGAAGCCTGTGAGCAGGCAGTAAGGTGCTTTTAAGAGAATAGTTACTTATTGAAATAATTAACCACTTGATTTATTTGTGAGCTACCTGCTGGGATTAGTGCCTGTCTGAGCTGGGAGAGGGCACACTGCTGGCATGTTCCCCTGTCACTGCCCTGGCTCCCCCCTGCCACCTCCAGACCCCATGGCTCCCAAGAGCAAATGTGAAAGACACGCAAGTGGTGTGGCTGCTGGGAGGAAACCAGCTCCACTGAGTTTATTTGCATTTCTTAGTGTAAAAAAAAAAAAAAAAATTTCTTTAAACCGTTTTGAAAATGCAAGCTGCTTCTATGTTCAGATTTTAAGTCTTGCCTGGGCATTCAGATGTGGTTTCTGAAGGAGGAGGGGTGCCAGTCTCAGCCTCCTCCTGTGCAGGTTTAACTCAGTTGTAGCAACATTTTGAAATGCTCTGGTCACCCTGTTGGTTCTGGGTGCCCAGGGTTGTCTCCATTCTGCTGGTGGTGCTGTGGGTGCATGGGCTCACAGGGGTGCTGCTGCACGTGGGATTTGTGACAGATGTTTTCAGGAAGAAGAATGTCTCCTTTGCTTGCAGCACCCTTTTTCCCACTCCAAGAGCTGAGATTCTGGTCGTGTGAGAGGGCTGGATCCTGGCTGAGGCAGAGCCGCCCCATCGGGCTGTGTACCCTTGTGCAGGCTGAGCGCTTCCCTTGACTAACGTGAGAGCTCTGATTTATTTCTTTGATTAGAAACAGCAACACATTGCCTTCCATAATTAATCAATTTATATCAATAGAAAGAATAAATTGGTGCCTTTCTGGCAAGCTTTTCCCTGGTGGGAGGCGAGCCCCAGGCCTTAATTGTGTAACACCCCCC
>NW_020799118.1:14061738-14095433 GCF_003259725.1 Athene cunicularia | reverse complement strand
CCCCCCCATTGCTTCCCATGCGTGCAGGGTAGAGGGAGGCATGTGGGATGGGGCATTGCCACCACCGCCCCTTCCCCAGGGGCCACAGGCACACAAAGCTGGCAGCAGGAGGAGGAGGGGGATGGCCTGAGCCTTTGGGGCTGGCTCATGGTGGGACACCAAGTGATGCCACAGCTCATTACACGAGGGCCAGTGTGGAGGTAAGTGATGGCTCTAGATGGTCTGATTCAGCCCCGTTTCCCCCAGTTTCCCGTGGCTGGTGAGGGGTGGTGCAGACCACGGCTGGGTGATGAAGCTGATGCTCCCAGTGCCCGGGCAGGATCAGGGTGGCATGGCTGTGCTGGTTTTGCCCTAGCACCGCCATCCATGCAGGCAGCTGCTGCCTCCAACCATGCCTGAAAGTCAACAGGGAGAGAATTTTGCACTTTTTTCCTTTTGCTATGAGTGCAAACTTCCATCTGACGGCAGGGGCTGGTTGCTGGAGACACCCCGCAGCAGCCGCAGCAGATGCCAGCGGGAAAGAAAGTGCGAGGGATGGAGGGCAGCGGGGGAGAGACCGGGAAACTGGGAAACGCTTCTGGTGGGGGTGGGAAAGGGGCTTGTGCAACAGACAGCCTTTAATTAAGGGTCTTTAAAGCGTTTTTCCAGCTGGTTAACATTGCCTTGCCATATTGGAGTGGTTTAGAAGCAATGCTCCTCGGGAATGACTCCTTTCCTGTTGGCCCTGTGTGTGGGTGACAGGTCCCCACCCCACTGCTCCCGGTCCCCCATGCCTTCCAAAAACTGGGGCAGAGTAAAACAGGGCCATGCCTGGGTGGAGAGAATGGGGAGCCCTCTGCACTCACAGAGGGGCAAGATAGGGAAGAAGCCCATTCTCCGACCTAGTTGCAGCATCCAAGTATCTTTAATGAAGCTTCTGCAGCACCCAGAGCGGTTTGTGGGGGAAGCTGGTGGCATCGCCGGGCGCTGGGAGGGGATGGCTTGGTCTCACACACAGCATGCAAGTGCTGGATTGAGAATGCCAGTTCCAGCTCTGTGGGGTGGATACTGGTGCCAGGAACCAGCTGTGGGGCTGTAGCTGCTTTGTGGGGAGGTCTGGGCACAGGTACAGGAGGTCAAAGCTACACCTAAAGTGCAGGAGCTCCTGTCTGGCATGGTGAAGGTACATGAATATTCTCTCAATCAAAGTGGGCAAACACCGCTGCTCTGTGCTGTACCTGTGGCTGCACTGATGGTTTTTGTACTGCCTCTAGAAAAAATACCAAACCGACGAACACACATATAAACCCATCCAAGTTAGAGAAGGGTTTGCCCGGAGCAACCATCATGTGCATGTGGCTGAGCTGGTGCTGCGGAGCTGCTTCACACCCGGTGGAGGGTGGGAATATTCTCCAAAGATGTTTGCTCCCCCTCAGGTACTTGTTTGTGCCTGGCTGCTTTCAGTTTGGTGCCATGGAGCTGTGCTTGCCACAGGACGTGACTGCTTTCTCCACTGATAGTGCTCAGATTTGCCCTGCGTGTCTCCTGCCCTTGTGCCTTGGTGCTGGGCAGGACTGTGCTGCCTTCAGGTCTTTCTTCACAGCAGGTTTTACTCATGGCGATACAGCCCTATGTTAACGTCCACCCTGAAAGGTTTCTGCTCTGACCTTGCTCTAGTTGCAGTGGGAAGAAGTTACCGTGGGGGCCCTTTCTGCTGCAACTCTCATGTTTCCTCTGTGGGGTGCCACATCCAGCCGTGCTGTCCAGCCCTTCCTGCCCACAGCTGCGGGATGCCTGGGCGGGGGGGGGTGATGGGGGTGCCATGGGGCACCCAGGTATCTGCTGGAGCTAATGGTTCTGTCCCGTTTCTCCTGCTTCAGTCAACTTGCAGAAATGAGCTTCAGAGTGAAAGCATTTGTCCACCTGCCAGCTGGGGTTAGACTTTGCTTTGGACATAAACCTGCACAGAGGTGTTTATGCTGAAACTACTTGGGGACTTGTTCTGCCTTTTGAGCTTCATTTGCTCCCCCAAATCCTCCTGGAGCCTTTACACCTCCATCCCACACTACACTGCCAAAATTACCTTGTACAAAATCTTGGAGGTGAGAGCAAAGCTGCCTGCTGGCCGTGAGGGTGGGATGGGTGCATGCCATGATGTGCTGTCCTCGCTTTGCTGGGAGATTTATCCGTGTGATGAAAGGGAGGAACCTGCCCCAGGAATCAGCGTCACACCAGGACATCACAGTGTGCTGTAAATGATGCAGGGGACTGGTATTAGTGGGGTGGTCTGCAGGGGTGCCCCCAGTCCTGTCTCTTCTCTTGCATTAGGTTTAAGTTTCTGGTAGCAGGGGAGGGATGTGTGTGTGTTTGGGCAGGGGGTGCTCTGCTGCCCTTCCTCGCCAAGGCCAGAGCTGTTCTGCGAGGGCAGGCAATGTGTTTGCAGATGGAGGTTATTCCCTCTGTTCCTCCACGGGCTTTCCCAGCGTTTCCAGGCTCAGCGGAAATCTGCGGGTGCCAAATCCTGCCACGGAGCATGCTGCGCGCAGAGCTGCCTGTGTTAAAAAGCCACTTTTGTGCGTTTCTCTGTAACCCTAAACCTTTCTCTAGAAATGAGTACAAACTGACTGTTGTCCACTGCCCGGGGTTTTTCCTCCTCCTCCTCCTGACGAGGTTTCAGGCAGGAGCTGCATTTGCAGAGGAGGTGATGCAAACCCAGCTGTGAGTGGGCTGAGGGTGTTTTGCTTAGAAAGGGAAAAATCCCCCTTTTTCAGCAAAATATCCCCTGACTGCTGGAGCAGGCACCATCACTGCAGTCCCTTCATCGAATTTGAGGCTGAGGATGGGATGGGTGAGCATCATCCTCCTCTTCTTTCTCTGCCCACCCCAGCCTCACTGCAGCACTCCCAGGTTGAAGTTCTCCACTGTCAACTCCAATGACATGGACTGGGGCTCCCTCTGCTTTTACAGTGCTTTTATCTTTGGAAAAAATCCCAATAAAAGCTAAAAGGCAACTTTAATAGTGTAATATTAGAGAAGGCTGGATGAGAAGTGCTGGGAGAGAAGGGCTCCTGCCCTGGGCCAGGGCTGTGGCACAGCTGGGGCTCCCAAGCATGGATCCATGGTTGCCGCTCAGGGACACAGAAGTGGGGGGAAAAATATAAAATCAACATTTTTCTGGGCTTAGCTGATGTGTGCTGATGTGCTGTGTTCAGGCAAGGGGAGGATGGACTTACCCCACAGCTGGCACAGCAGATTCCCGTCACATTTAGGACTGCTATTGGGGTTATTTAGACTTGTCTGAGCTAAAGGCCAGTCGGGTACCTGCCTGTGGAGGATGTGATCCTGGCGCAGCGTGCCCAGGGCCAGGTGCATGTTGGTGAGCAGGACAGTGCACAACAGGGCAGCAAAATGTAGGCAGAGGCTGAAACACTGCCCAGAGCAAGCGCCTGTAACCGGCAGAAAACATTCCAAGTCTGGAGAGGCTTCGCAATAATTTCCACATTCCATAATTTTTCTCAAGAGGGGAAGAGAGGCAAGCCTGAAATAATTACCCACACAAGCAGTCATTGAAATGTTCTTTACTGAGAGCACTGATCACTTACTGTATTTACAAGAAAATGTTGGCTCTTGGAGCATAAAAGCAAGCAATGATTAAAGCTCTTGTTTTCAGGATCCGTGAGCCAAAGCACAAAAGTCTATCACTAGATTCAAGTTTGAACTTGGCAACCAGCTCCTACCCATGGAGTGGCCAAGGTGAAGTGGCTCTGCTCAGTAACTGTGGGGTTCGGGGTGCTGGGGAGCAGAGTAGGTGCTGGTCCCCCCACCCCACTCATGCCAGGTGTATGGGGGCATCTCCAGCAGTGAGGACTTGTGCCTTCAGCCCTGGCAGTGAGTTGGGGCATTTTGCAGGAGGTGGAAGATGTTGCAGCTCCTTGGGGCTGTGAAAGGTTCCTTGGTGGTAGAAAGGAGTAGGTGCTGAGCTTGAGGACGAGCTGGGAGATGGGACCAGTGGGTGTCTGCTGCCTGTGTAGCAAGAGAGGATATTTTGGGAGAAGGCAAAAGGCCCCAGTGTGCGCAGGCAGCGATGCAAAGCAGGCGCTTGGATGGTGGTAGAGCTCTCCGACAGCTTATGCTGCCTGGAGTTGGGGATCCCACTTTGGTCTCCAGGGTGTCTCAGGCTGCACTCACCCTCTTTGGGTAGTGACCAGCTAAATTGGAAGTATCTGCCCTGCTGAGAGGCTGGCAGGGTGTCACGCAAGCCCCAGGGTAAAAATTTGCAGAGCTGATGAAAGCACCCTTTTGTGCTGCCCTATGTACCACCCTGCTCAGAAATGCTGCCCTGAGATGAACTGGGACCAGCAAGACCAGAGCTCGCAGCATCACTGGAGATGTTGCTGGAACAGCCTCGTTGCTGCTGTCACACATCAGAGTGGGGGGATACTGCAAGGTGCAGGGCCCCTGTGTTAGGAGAGGGCACGGGGATGCTGCAGGAGCCACCAAAGGTGCTGCAGCAGCTGCATGTGCAGCATCACCCAGGCAGGCAGCACAAGAGGACCTGTGCACAAAATCCACTCCTGATCCACAGGTCTGCACAATTCTGCTGCTTCCCTGTAAACTGCTCCAGTCCTGATTGGGGACCTTTTTTGAGACTGGTTTCATGGCTGGGATATTAGTTTGGTGCAAGGTTATCTTCTCTGGGAAGTGATACTTTTTCAGCAAAGTCAAGAGGAGTTGCCTGTGAGTGCCTGTTGGGACAGTTCCATATGTACCTTATGGTGCTGGGGGTCTCTCCTAAAACCAGGCTGTGTTTAAGATGCACGGCATCCTGCAGTGATGGGCAGCTGTGCAAAACCAGAGGAGCGCCTGCTGCAGCACAGCCCCTTCTGTGGGTCTGTATTTCATCCCGAGACTATAAAGGCTGATGATGAGGCAGGATGCTGAGGTCAGTGGTACATTGTTTTGGTGTGAGTGTCCATGGAGTCTGTTTTGGTGTCGTGTCGTGGCTGCTGGAGGTCCTGGAGCTGTTGGAAGAGTTGGCACTAGTGGGAGGAGCTCTGCCCAGTGTGGACAGGCAGCTCCAGGAGCTGGGCATAAATTTGAGCCAAAGAAACTGGTTTCTTGCTGGTATAAATCAACCTTGTTTGGTTCACCGCAGCAGCATGATTGAGACCAGGTCAGGATCTGGTTCAGACCTTCCTACATTGCTTGTTAAGCTCCTGTCCTTGAGGAAGGTGTCAGTTCACCTTTAAGCTAAGATAAATGAGTCCCAGTGTAGCAACACTAAATCTATCCAGCCTTGTGCTTGGCTTTCCCTGATATCTCTTCTTGCTGCAGGACAGGGAGGGCTTCCAGAGAAATACTTGGGACAGCTGAGGGACACAGTTCTGCATGGACAGCATTATGCAGAGTCCCCTGGTGCCCTTCTGGAAAAAGTGCAAGAATTCAGACACAGGACAAATTCAACACACATTAACTCTATTAATCAAGCAACTGCTTATACACAGGACTGTTACGTACTGCCTTCCTCTTCTCCCTGAGTGTGGTCAAATCAAATCAAAAAAAGATCCTTGCAGAGACCTTTTATTTCTAGCAGTGGCCTCCTGGCTGTCATGGATTGTGTGGCACTGAAGGTGCTGTGGGGATCCAGCTCCTGGTGTGGCCATGTGTCCCTCGGTTGCCCCCACTCCAGCTCGGATGCAGCTGAGCAGTTGCTTTTTGTATGTTATGGCGCTTCTGGCATTAACTGGGAGCATCCCATGGTGGGCACAGGGCTGCATGCCACGTCCCCAGGGGTGTCCTCACAGCACTGGCCATTCTGGCTGGGAGCCCTGTGCCAGCCCAGGGCACAGCTGTCACCAGGACCCACCTGGGAGCTGAACTGGCTTTGTTTTTGGATGAAAATGAGCATTTCAGGAGCGGCTCTGTCAGCCCTGTGCTGCTGGTGCAGTCCCGCCAGCCCAGGAAGGGGTGTGCATTAGGTCCTGGCAGATGGGCAGCCTTCAGCCGTGTCCTCTGCTTGCTTGCCTGAGTTGTGCTTGTTGGAATTATTTACTGCACTGATCAATAAATACTATAGGCAGCGGGCTGTATTTCATGAACGCAATGCTATACACATGCCTACTGCTGTATTTCAAGAGCATAAATAACACTGGGGCATCAGCAGAAATTAAAACCAAACAGATATAACTTAGAACAATTTACACCCAGAAATTTTCAACACAGTGGGGAAAGAAGGAAGGAAACAACAGCTTCAGACAAGGCTTCTGGGCTGTCTCCTGCCTTTCCTAGGCTGCTACGTTGCCTGCCCATGGCTCTGGCTTTGCTCCTGCTTCCAGCCGAGGCAATATTGGCTGTTTCCCACCAGCACAGGCCAGCCACTCGCTTTCCCCATGACCCTTCACGCGTGAGGACACAGTCCCAGACAATTCAAGAGCCACCTTTGGCACGTCCCACCTGCCATCGGCCAGTCCCAGCAGTGGCATGCTGGCGTTTATTTTCCTAGTGAGCGTATAATCCAGCAGCATGTGCTGCAGTCACTGCGTTGTTTGTTTTCCTTCGAAATGCAATATAGATCTAATTATATGAAAACAAGCTATAATAAATAGAGGGGTTATTCAGCGCAACCCCCTAAGTGCAGGCAGCGAGCGCTCGATTCCCCTTCCCTCTGGTAGCGTTTAAGCATTTCCCCCGCATCGGTGATGCAGACGTTCTTCATAAATCAGCGGAGGTAGGAGCACATTTGCTCCCCCGTCTTTGAAGAGGCGTCAGATCTCTGAACAGAGGCTTCTTGCTGGGTGATCCTCCGGGGCTGGTTCTCATTTCCTTGTAGGAGGTGGGTCTGGAGCCCATTTTGTGCATTTGGGAAGGCATGGAGGGGGGGAAGGGGAAGAAAAAAAAAAAAAAAAAAAAAAAAAAAAAAAAGAAAAGCCTTGACACCACAAGCGCTGCGCACCATTAACATCCCACTGACACAATTATTTACCAGGAAGACGCACATATTGATTTGGCAGTAACCGCACACGCCACGGCAGGGCTGAGGTTGTGGGGATGCTGAAAGACTCCATAAGTATAACCTGGGCTTTCCGCTTGCCTTGGTTTAGGCTTGATCCTGCCTAGGTGCTCAGCAGGCCTGACCCTGGCTGGGTTAAGCCCACAGCAGTGCCTAATGTACTGTGGCTTTTGCTGCTCTGGTGTCACCCCTGCCTTTGCCATATGTCCAGACCCTACGAGGAGGGTGATGGCACCGAGGGCTGCACTGGAGGTGGTGAGGAGCAGCTTCTGGTGGTGAGGGATGGGAGATGGCCATGCTCCCCATTGATTGCTGCCAGTCCATGATGGCAGCTACATCTTTGGACACCTTTGTGAAATGTCAGCCTGTTACAGAGCTTTGCTGGGAATCGCATATGTGGCCCCTCAGACTAGGGGATGGTGAAGGATGGAGACAACATGGAATGAGGTAGGACCCTGGATGGGCAGTCCTTTCTCTCTCCTGTGGGGTCCCTGTGGTGCTGAGGGCCTCGGGCAGGGTCCCCGCAGTGCCTTATGGCTGGTGAGGGCCCTGTGACATGCCTCTGCTGTGCTGAGGAGTTTTTTGCTGTGCTCACTGCTGTCAGCCCTTGGGAGGAGCCTCTGGGTGCACCCAGCCTTTGGCTGCAGTAACTCCCTGACAGATGGGGATGAAGGGCAGCACCTAAGGCTGCAGAGGATTGCATCTTCCCTTGTGCAATTTAACGGAAGAAAAACTATCAAGGTGAGGCATTGAGAGTCCCCAGCTTCTGGGGGCAAGCTGCAAGGGAGGTCAGTGAGGAGGGAGGTCAGTGAAGAGGAAGGTCTGTTCAGCGCTGCCCAATTTTGACTGTCTTGGAGCAAGGGTGTTAATACATGAAAGCTACATGGTGGCACAAGGCATCCATCCCTGTGCCCAGCCACTCTCGTACCCCTCCTAAACCTCTCCGGTGCATGCATCAACTGAGAAGGGCTATTAAATGTGTCCCTGCACAATTTTACGCACCATGTTAGGGCCAGGTTGTCTGAAGAGGAGTGTAAGAGGTTTTTCCAGCTAGCCCATCACCTCTGTGACACTAGGGAGCTAGGCACTAAGGATTGACACCCTCTGGACATGCCCTGGGAGATGCCTTCATGCAGGAAGGGCTTGGATGCTGCTCCAGGAGAGAATCACCAGCTGCAGCCAGGACCGCCAGAGTCATACAGGCAACCACAGCAGGGAGAAACTCCCTGCAAGAATTGTAAGGAATTTATCTGGCAGTTTTTTAAAGGTAATTGTAACATGAAGGTTGAACTGGAAGATTTCTGCCTCGCTGGGTCATTTCCACTGAGGAGCTGGCAGCAGGCAAGCTGCTGAGTGAGGAGTCGGCATTGCCATATGGAGCTCTGCTCTGGCTGCTTGTTAAAGGAAAAAATCATACAAGGCCAGGACTTGGCAACCCTTCTCCGCAGAGACCACTTGTGTGGATAAATGTTACTCATCGGTGTTACTCAGTGCTACAGGATCTGGCCCACATTCATAAAGAAGAACTGCATTTTGGCCTGGGTTCAGCAAAGCACTCACATATGTGCTCAGTGCAAAGCACACAAGCGGTCCTGGTGACTCCCTGGGAGAAATTTTGTGCTTAAACACACTCTTTGCTGGATCTGCACTTTCATCTGGCTTGACTTTTTTGCCTTCGATCTCCCTTGGCTTTCCTGGTGGAGGCAGCCTCCGTGTCAGCCTGCACTCCTGCCGTGTCTCCATTGGGTTTGGCTGACAGGAGCCATATAAAACGGGAGCTGAAGACTTGCTAAAGAAGGTTGCAGTGAGGAGGCTGAAGCAGGCTGGGAGGGCTACATCTTATTTCTGTTGTTAAGAGCAGGGAAGAGGGAGGAAGAAATTCACTGAAATTGGAAGGCCAGGTATTTAAGAACGATAAAGGAAAAAAAAACCTCAAACCGAAACCATCTTTGCATGCGTTGTTGTGTAAATAGTCCATGGGATTTTGTAGCCACAAGGTCCTCCAGAATCTGAGGGCAGAAGACGAGACGATGAAAGCGTGAGGCACAGGTAATGAAGTCATACCCTTGGCTATTAGACGGGAGACACTTTGGAAGGGAATCAGACTTCAAGGCTGGAAGTCACAAACCCATCGATCGCATCTCAGCCCAGTTCTCTGCAAGCTCCTTCTTGCCTTTTTGAAACCGTGGGTTTATCCATGAGACACAAGATCCCAAGTTAGACAGGCTTTCATCTGTGCGACGATGGCTGCTCCTCTGTTTCTGCACTCATCTTTAATCTAACTCCACCGGCTGCAGCAGAGTTACATCGGGGACACATTTGGCCTCCAGTATTTACACACGCAAGTGCCAATTTCCCCTTTCGTTTCATAAACGGGTAGTTAAGTACATTAGGGAGCCACGTGAATTGGGACAGCAATCATACAGGCAAGCTCCAGAAAAGGAAATACTAATGTACAGCAAGACAAGAACAAATTCAAGAGAATAGAAGGAACTCTTGTTAGATATGAAGTGCGTTGCCAAGCCAGTGAATCTGGATGTAGTTAGAGAGGTGTACAGTACACACAAAAAGTCTGTAATATTTTATTCCAGGGATATATATTTCCGGGACAAGTTGTTAGATTGACCTCTAGTGTTCACTTTCTAAAGGGAAAATTTCTTGATAACGTCCTGCTTTGATCAGGTCTCGTACCTTTGCACTCTGAGCAGGCTTTGGGGGGAGGTTTTGTTTTTCTAATGGATAAAAACTTAAAATGTCAGTGTCAGTCTGCAGGAATTTTCTAACAAGCTGGCTGACAGGCAGCCAGGCGTACCGTGGAAATGTTGACACATGATTACCTAGGAAGGGGCTGGATGTGGTCCTGGCTCTCAGAGGCAATGGGAGGCTTGCCACCACCGCGCTGGGGCCAAGCGCTCAGCCAGATCAAAGGTATATTTTTGCTGGAAAGTTTAGCTTGGACACGTCATTTGGATTTCACTGGTGCTCTGTTCACTGAATTCTGTGGTGGGGGAAAAAATTTTATTTACTCTAAAATCCCAGTTTTCTTTTACAGCCATCCCAATATGTCTCTAAGAATTATG
Organism: Athene cunicularia; assembly: GCF_003259725.1. Taxonomy (NCBI): domain Eukaryota; kingdom Metazoa; phylum Chordata; class Aves; order Strigiformes; family Strigidae; genus Athene; species Athene cunicularia. The sequence continues at coordinate 14,085,365 of NW_020799118.1, read as the reverse complement.
TCCCAGGTTTTCCTCCTTATGAACTGCTCATGCAGGGATCAAGTTTTAGACTTGGTTGGAAACCAGAGCAAATGAAGTTTGGAAGGGATTTCCCCCAGTTTTGTCGCTGGAAGACGCTCATCCCGTGTGTCCTAATTGGTACTGTTCAGTATCATGTGTCTCAAACAGAAATCCAGATATAATTTATTTGGTTTTGGTTTCCTTGATTTGAATAGCTGAAAATGTTTGAATGGCAGCCAACTGATGCTAAATATCTTATTTTTTTCTCCCAAAGCATTCTCCCCTAGTGTCAGGGAGCTGTCACTAAAACTATTTTTAATTGTTGTATTTTTAATTAATGATGTTTTGTTGGAAAATATTCATCATTTGTTTGCTCAGAGAGGGAGGAGGAAATTCTAGTCTTGGGGAAAGTGATGAAAATCCAAGTAATTTCAGTGACCTCATTTAAATTATTTTGGAATTATATGCGAGAGAAGTTATTCTCTGTAGCCTAAATGCTCTCATGCTGCTTGGAGGCTCCAAAAAAAAAAAAACCCAACACTTTCCACCTCTGTAGTTTCAGGCAAACTGAACAGCAAGCTGAGGGCTTTAAAATCATGGGCAATCAAAGACTAATCTCTAAAAAAGCAGAGTAGAGTATCGCTGTACGGACAAAGAGAACTGAAGAAAAAAGACGTGTCAGTGTTTTAAGCAGTGAATTCCTACATAGACATCTTATTCTGGCTTTTTTCTCTAAAAAAAGACACAGAAAGATAAGTTCTGGGATACGTTTGTTTGCTAGCTGTTCCCTGAAAATATACCAACTACTTAGTAACTATCCAGAAGGTCTTAGATTTCAATTGTGATGTTTATTTTTTTCTAAAATTCTGCGACAGCCACCTGACGTGAGCCGATTTCAGCGTATAGGCTGGCGCTGACGGCTTGCTTTCCCCTCTGGGTTGTGGCCTCTTGACTGCGTTGTGTGACGTTTCTGCTCCACCATTGTGCGAATGTTGCAGAAGGGATTAATTAGCGTTGAAATAGTTAAGAATTGAGCTTGCTGATTAACGGACATCCAGACCCTGCCTTGGAGAGCGAGGACGCTGCCTCCCTTCAGCACAGACCACTGCAGAAATGACGTGCTTGCTGCATTCGGGCCCTGTAGCTGCCATTCACTCCCTGGTCGTGGGTCTGGTTTTAAGCAGTTTCATGTGAATTCATCAGAGGGAACAGGGAGACTTTGTTGTCTTGAGAGCAGCTGTTGTTTCAAAACGCTGTCCTTCCTGGACAGCTGGAAAGAGCGGTGCTTACATGTCCCACATAGCTTTACACCTTAAAGAAAGCATTTTTTTTAATTCTTTGCCAGCAATAGGGCTTTCCTCATGCAGAAGAGAGCTGCTGGCATCTCCGCCCGAGCACCCGGCACGTGGTCCTGTTTGCTCACACACGTTCGGCGTCTGAGCTGCCTGCAGGCACACAAGCACCACTGGCGCTGCTGCCACGCGGGTGCACCAGCCTCAGGTCTTGGTGTCTTCCCTGGACCAAAGAAGCCAGAATTAGCACAGATTAGGCCGGAACCAGCCATAGTTCGTGTTATTTTTAGTTTTAAAATAAACATCCAGGTTGCTGTGCAGCTCAGAGCAAGGAAATCCCACTGAAATAGCATTGCGATTAGTGGGGACCAGGATGAGGGAGATGCAAGGCAAAGCAAGAGATGAACAATAACTTGCTGCAGTGCTGGGGAAAAATTTAGATTAAATATCCCTCAACACACTGAGCACCTGTTGGCTGCTCATCAGCACCTGCATTACTTCTGCTAAAGATGTCCATCATTACTCTATCAGCACTCCTGATTTGCAGCCAGTTCAGGTATCAATCAAAGCCGCTGAACAGTGAATACCTTTAATAATTTGCTGCTTTTAATGCATTCAGTCAGGCCAATTACATAAAATTACAGGTCTGCCCTTTTCATTTTACAGATTCTTTTTGTCCTAAGAATTTATAAATATTCAATGAACCCACTCAGCAAATGCTGTCAACAGCACAAAACTCGCAGAGCAAATATTTTTATATTGCTCTAACTTTGAAGATCCTTTTGAAGATGATTTCTGAAACGTCCTTGCTGTCTCTGGACAGGGACCAGCTTACACTGCATGCAAACGGTACTGATCGTCACGTAGCAAATTGCTAAGTGAATTACAAAATGGCATTTGCACTCCTTGACCATGCCAATGAGTGTAATTTAAATAAATCCATTCATGAAGGCCAATTAGCAGGGACTGTGCAATCTGCAGCTGTGTATAGGAAGTGTCTGCTAATCACAGATTGAATCTGGCAGAGTGCTAAGTGCCGCTGAAGTGCTAGAGAGTTAAAATCACTCAGACCTTTCAGAGATCAAGCACTAGATCGGAAAAATACTGAATTAATATTGTTGCACTCCCACAGGGGCTGGTGCTAGTACTGGAGAGGGGAGCAGGTCCTCATGTGGTGCTCAGGAAACTGCTTCTGGTCTTTCTCTTGCCTCTCTTTTTCCAGTTGTCAAAGGGAGATAACGATGCTGATTTCTTTAGAGACTACTCTGAGGTCAGCTGAGGAGGAAAGATTGAGTAAAGCTGAGTAACTTTTGTTTTATCAGGCTCTCCTAACCTGGAGAATCAGTTGACATTGTAAATTAACAGGAGATATTCAGGTTAGACATTTGTTTATTGTAAGTACCAAAAAAAGATGTTATTTGTTTACAGTAACCTACAGGAGCCCAAATCACTGACTGTCCCCTGCTGTGCCACGTGCCCCACGAATAGCAGATGTCACAGCATCGTTGTGAGACAGGTACATCAGTCAAATGAATTCTTGCCTCAGTATCTGCAAGTTAGAAATTAAACATCTAATCACGTCTTCTAGGGAAATAACTCTGGTCTCACGTCCACTGCCTTTGTGCCTGCAGACAGATCTGTGCATCCCTTCATGATGGCCCTGATAACATCTTCCTAGCAGGAGCTATCATGGGAAAGTAAAAAGCAGCTTTTTTTTTTTTTTCCCAAAATGTAGACACATTGAAAATGGGAGTAGAACTAAACCACAAAATAAAACCACCTGATCATTAGATGTCTACTGAGGCTATGGGGACACCGAGGAGTGCTGCACAACAGCATCCTTGTTCTGGTGGCTTTGAAATGAAACAAAGCCTGCAGCCCTGGGCCAGGGACACTGGCAGCGTTGGGTTTCACCTGCTCTTTGTGCCTGTGGGAGACAAACCTGGACAAAACCTAACGAAAGTGCTGACCATGCTGGGCAGCAGCACAAGATCCCAGCTCGGTTCAGCAAGGCTCCATTTAAGCAGGTGTTTATGACCCACCAAAACCTTGCTGAGGTACAAGCTCAGTGCCTGCAAGGCCATGGGCTGGGATCCTGCTTTTATTACCCTCTGCAGCAGTGGAGACCCCACAGATCTCATTTCATTTGTTTTTTTTTCCTGGTTTACCTTGCAGTCATGGTAGTAAGAACGAGACCTGTACCTTTGCCAGCATTTTCCAGCTAGTGTACAAGTTCTTCCCAATCAATTAGGACCCCATCACCATGTTCATTATCTTCTGCTTGTTTATTAGCTTGAGATAATTAACAGAACTAACAAAAAAATCACCTCATTCTGGTTACTGGAGACTTCAAATCTATGGAACAAAGTTAAATCCATGGATCATACTGTATATAAAGGTGACCTAAAAAAACAACCACCCAGGCTGTCAGTTCTCTGGCATGCCATTTGTCATCAGCACAGTGTAATTATCATGGACTTTAGTGACACAATAAATATGAGAGCACAGGTGGTATCCATTTTCAGCTGTTTAATTGAAGAAATGAAAGATCCTATAATACAGAGTCAACACAGAGAATTTGTCAGACTACACTAAAAACTTCAATAGCCATGACCTTGAGGTCATAAAATTACTCATCAAGAGTAAAATTTTTTATGATACAGAAGTGAAGAGTATCGATTTTTATAAAAAATAATTTTATATGCAATATAAATGGACAAAATAGCTCACTCCAGTCTTCTTCAGGCCCTTGAAAACCCCAGAGTGCTGTCTGCAAATCAATACAAATAATATCTTAAACCATAAATTTTAATTCATTTATAAAATATAGGCTGCAATCTTTTTTTCCTTAGAGCTATCACACACACACACACACAAAAAAATAATCTAGGGAACTGTTCCTCCAAAGCTTTCTGAAATTTGCTTTGTCTTGCTGGTGTGTTGTGCATTTGTAATTGCAGCAGAACAAGTCTGACTTTAGACTCCTGGGTTGGTGTTTTGTTGGGTTTAAGTCTGGGGATGTGAGATTCAGCAATCCTGCTAAATGCATTTGGTTAGGAAAAAATCTTCCAGAGCCTGCTGTGGAGTAGCACTGCAAGAAAATACAGAAATGTTGTTAAACAGCAATCAAAAGATGCAGCCAAAGTGGTTCAAATTAACATCCTACCTGGGAAACCTGGTGTAGGTCGGGGTGAAGCTGCTGCCCCAGAGGGAGCGGCAGGGCGGCAATGGCGGGGGGACTTGGGTAAAGCCCCACAGATCAGGGGACTCACAAAAGAAAGTGAAACCCAAGCACTGAACCCTCAGCTCTGGACTTGACACAGAGCTCGCTGACTGGAGCCAAAGCTGACGGTGCTGTGCTCTGGGCTGGCCGCTCTGGGCTGAGCGCCCTCCCTCAGGTACATGAAAGCTGCAGGACTCTGAATTTCTGGCGGTGTTTTACTTCTTCTTGGCAGCCATCCCCTGAGCCAAAGGGCTGTGGCCGGTGCCCGCTGTGTGGAGCTCTGGCCGCCCTCACACCGCTCCCCGTCGCACCCACGCTGCCCCTTGAAGGAAGATCCCGCGCAGTGAGAGGGCACGGAGCCCTTTTCCCGCCCACAGCGCTTGCCGCCATTTTGTCTCCCTGTCCAGAGCACCACACACCTTCCTTTCAGGGCGCTCCCTTCCTGCCCGGCTGGTCTGTGTCTCCCCTGAAGCCCCTTGGTGGTAGGTAGAGCTGGTAGGGGCTCCTGTCTGACCAGCCTCCAAGCTGGCCTGTCCCTGTCTGCGTGGGACGGCCGCCATAAGCTGCTTGGGCTTGGGCAGGGAAAGGAATGAGAATGACAGAGGGCCCACGCAAGAAAAACCTCTTTGTGGTGTAGAGCCAGCATGGCTCTGGGGGTGCAAGCTTGTCTGGTGCCAGATACCAGTTTGGGATGAGCTGGTGGTGCCAAAGGCTTCATACTTTTGTTTATTGTGATTTCCATCTTGTCCTTTCTCTCAGAAGAAGGTCTGATCCTGGGGGGTGGCGGGAGAAAGTTCCCGCAGCTGTCCTCAGAGCTCAGGCCCTGCCCTGCGGGGGTAAGTGAGGGGTGCAACTGCATCCTGCAGCTTCCCCCGGCAGGGCCTGCAACAATTTAAACCCTAAATTGCCTTTCTAAGCTTCCTTGGATACAAGTGTTCCCAGTGCTGTTTTCTTTAACCTGATTCAGCTGTGGTGTGAGGTATGTCATTTAACAATATTTAACTTCTTTTGAGGCAAGAATATTACCATGCCTTGGAGGGAGCATTGAGGTGACTTTCCTACATAGGTGAACATGAACATGAATTCTTCCATATAATGGGCTGGGAAAAGGTTTGAGGGCCCCATTGTTCAGTAGTTTTTGTAAGGCAATTTTGAGATATCTTTCTGTGAGAGTTCAGTCTGAAATGCTCTTTTAGAGAAATCACTTAGTTCTCAGGTAACTGCTTACATTTTTTGAAGCATAGACTGTCTATTTTTTTCTAGTGTGTTCAACAGACTAACACGCAATGAAATGGTTAATTGTCACAGAAGGTGCCAGGTATAAAGGCTGCAAAAGCCATTCAGGACTTTTGTTATAAAGTTTGAGCAGACATCCTCTGAAAAATGTCAGCAGCTCTCTCATATTAAAGGTTATTAAGATTTAGACAACTTGATGGTTCCTTTTACAAAAAAATAGAATCTGACAACTATTTGCTAAATATCTGAGGGTACTCATGAAATAATAAAAGGCATTCAGATGGGCTAACAAAGCATCCATGGCCTGACTTTGGCATCAATAGAGAGGACCTGAGTGTGCAGTAGCTTGCAGGAATGGTCAGTAATGCTATGTTGTCAGCCTGAAAACAACTGATTTTCAAAAACTTTATTTTAATAAACTCAAAACTTTTCTACTTTGAGGAAGAAATGAACTCACATTTTAAAGTAGTTTAAATCCAAAACCTCAATTAAGGTGGCTTGCAACCCAATGCTTTTCTTTCCTCCCATGTAAATGGTCTTTTATATATGAACTGCCTCATTAAATTCAGTTGGACTTCCCAGACAGGAGAAGGAGGGTAAATATTTTTCAGAGGCTGGTGCTAATGGTGTAATTTAATGCTGAATAAATAAATAAATAAATAAAAATTACAGACCTTTATTTGAGAAGCATAGGTAGAGTAGTTACAGTAAAATTCATAACTTACATTGCCAAATGTAAACAATAAAGAATTGTCTACTTCAGATGGCTTAAAATGCTTTTTATTGAAAACAGATGCTATTTAGGTCAAAACATTTGTGCTAAAAAATAACTTGTTATTCTCACTATGAATAGTTTTAAGTGATTTGTTTAGATTTTTAAAAAAACTAAATTAGTTTTCTCAAGTTACAGATAAAGAATGGCTTATTCTAGTTCAACACAGGACTTTGTTGCACTTTCAGATCTGCATCCAAATCTTGCTCATCCTGTAAGTCTCATAGACATAGTACTTTTGTTCTCAAATGAAATTGTATATGACTGTATTATATTACTGCAAAATTATGTAATTGACATGTATTTAGATACTAATAGCATTAGTATAATTGTTAGATATAAAGTACCTTACCTTCTTTGTGTACAAACCAGCAAAATGAAAATTGATGCTGTTGTTGTCCATAGGATGTGGATGCCACAACTACAGATATTGACTGGACAATTCAATGTCTGAAAGTATCAGAGGCTTCTTTGTAATGTTTTAAATGGATGCTGAATTAGTAAAGACATGTACAGAGTCAGCATTATGTAGTCACAATACATCTGTAACTTACAATGGTCTTTCACTACAAACTATGAACATAAGGCCCAATCCTGCAGTCTTGTGTGCTCAGTCCCTCTGAGCTAGATAATGTAGTCCTGAATTATTCAAACAAAACTCTTGTTGAATGGTATGGTGTTTAAACTGGATAAAAATCTCACAATTACATGTCAGATAGGATCATTTCTGTTTCTTTAGAACAAAAACCAGGTTTTGCAGTTGTCAGTTTATTAGGAGCTAAGAATTTTGCTTGTGGGAGTACAGGAGAGTAGGATGAACCAAAAAGAACAAACAGCAAGGCTTTCTATCAAGAGTTGGTAGATTCATACAGATGTTTGTGTATGATTTTTTTTATTGTCCTCATATGAGTGAGGACTATCGTCACTGGAGTAAGAACTGAACAGGGCAGTGTGCTGTAAAAGGGTATTTTTCTCCATTGGGTTTTAAGTAGTTGAATAAAATATAGGAAGCCTTGGGAGTGCAGTTTTTCATTCTTTGCTCTCCCAAGATGCTGTTTTAGTATGGGAAGGAGAAGGCTACATGATTCTCTGTCACAGTGTTTCCCAGCCTTCTCTGTGTAGCCCATCAGTGAGAATTTGTCTTCTGTGTGTTCAGTGCTGCTGGGTGTTGGAGCCCAGAGAGCAAAGCAGCGAGGCAGCTTTGCCCACAGATTTGGCCATGTTTCCCCACGGATGCCATGTCACAGCCCCATCTCCATGAGCAGCTCCAAGCAGATGCACTGGCTGCAGAGCTGTGTGTCCCGTGGAAGTCCTTATGCTGGTGAAGAGAGTAAAAACAAGGAGTTTTCCTCTTCCCACAGCTTTTCATTTGGGAGGGGCACAATTTAGCTTTTTTTTTTTTTTTCTCATTTATTTTAAACATATAAAATAAATAAATCACAGGAAAGGGGTGAACTATGAGAAGGAGTTGTATATGCCCTTGAAGCAGTGTTGTATATTCTTTCCAACTTTTTATAAACTCCTAGTCTCCAGCAAAGCTAATTTAATCTGTCATTCACAGTTACTCTCAAATTGTAATCCACTCAGTGAAAAGCTTTTATTTTACAAATAAAACTAATATTGATTACTACATTTAGCAACATATAGTAAAGAAAGTATTTTTACAAAAAAGTAGATCACTAGTGTCTCATGATAGAATAATCAGTATGTGTTTAGGATGTTAAAACAGCTGAGCACCATCATTCAAAGTATCTCAAAATGTCCTATGTTTTTACTTTGCAGGTTTGTTTGTTTGTTTGTTTGTTTGTTTGTTTTGTTTTGTTGTTTGGGGTTTTTTTAAGAGAAATAGATCAAAGTCCAAGAAACTTGCAGTGTGTGAATGCTGCAGTCTCATGATTTGGTTGAGCAGCCGTAAGCAATGCTCTGCCAAAAAAGGCTGTATGGCCTGCTTCCTTACTGAAGGCGTGTTCCACTCCTCCTCTTTTGGTGAAATTAGTGCTTGTGTAGTTGCACAATAAGCTGATCAAGGAAATGGAAGTTTTTCTACCCTCTTTCTACCCCCCCGCCCTCAAAAAAGTTTCCAGCCAGATCACTTCATTCTGCCAGCTTGCCGTGCAGGCAAGCTGTGTTAATATGAGAGGTGAATATATTTGCAACAGGGAGAGGGAAGGTCTTATTTGGAAACTGCAGATTTACATCAGCATAAATCATCCTAAATGTCAGTTCTTCTGACTGGTGGTGAGATACAGGGTATGCTGCAATCTGATTTAGTGGAAATGTTCGCTTTTTAAGAAACAGAGCCAAAAATAGAAAAATAAAAACCTAATCTGAGTCACTACATGTTGTGGACAGATAGAAATTATTCTGTTAAAAAGACTGGAGGAATGAGGATACTGCACTGTTGTGCACATAGGTCCTCTTAATCAGTTCATTGCCACCACTGTAGAATAAGACAGTTACCTTGCTCCATCTAGTGATTCCAAGTAAACTGGGAACACGAGGTCTAATTTTTGACCATGTCAATATTGTTACAGTGAAGTCAGCCAGGTTGCTTTGCTCTGCGATAGGTGCAGAATTCAACCTGTGGTGATTCTGCAGTTGTTACATTGCCCCTCGCTTGCTGGCGCTCCCCTGCTTGAACAAGACAGTCGGGCAGAGCTGCAAGTGAGCACACCTGGGAAGTGGGAGAGATGTGGGAAGCTGTGGGTTTGGAAGGACCCTTGCACTGTTCCGATGTCAGTCTCTCCTTCCAGTCCTTCTTACCATACCAAATTTTGTTGCTTACCTCTTAAATCCCAAACTAGCATGGCAATACTCTTCTCTCACTGTGGAGAACCTTTTTTTTTTTAAAAAAAAAACCCCACCACCACACAGCTATATATTATTTTTATTTATATATATATATATATGTTTATATATATATATTTATACATATCTTTCTTCCCGGGTGTGTTTGCTCCTAGTAGTTTAGTTTGACAATTGAGGCTGGGGTGATTTTGCATAACAAATGCAGGTTTAGCAAAACTGAATAAGATTGATTTGATTTTGAATCATCAAAAAAGTTCTTTGCCTGAGATCCCTTTGTAGTCTGTTGAGAGACAGACAGCAAGAAAGAGGCACCTGTAGAAATTTATGTTGCTTAGATGAGGATAGGATAAATGGCCCTCCCTGTGGATGTACACGTGTGTGTATTGGTGCTGACAGCAGGGGAAACCTTGGACGCTTAACTGTAAAATAAATCCTGTCCAGACTTTTCACGGTGCATTTAAGGAGATCTGAGACCTGTGCAGAGAGCATGAAGCAACAATATTGCTGCCTACCTGAGGAGAGATTGCTTTACAACAGCCAAAATTGTGAATGTTTGGGGCAAACTTTTGTCTTCCCATTGTCTTTACAAACAGAAACAGATGTATTTCTCTGAATATTTTTATTAGTCACTCTTTTTCTTAGAGTGAAATTGTATGTTTATGTTTTAGTTCTTAGTTCGTATGGCACTGTGGAATAAATAGATTAAAATGATTACCAGTCAGAAATATGTTTATTATCATCAATAGAGTGCAAGTCCATGAAATCTAATTCATCATATACATCTGTGTTTAATACTTGTATTCTGTAATCTCTTTATTTTTTAGAGTGTAATCGGTGTGGTTATTGGGAAAACAGATGTCAGAGGCTTTCCAGACAGAAAAAGTACAGTCCATTTTCACTGCTTTTACTTCATTTTCTTATACGGTATAATTTGGCATATATAACTGGAATCAGTATTTAAGCGATAAACAGACTTCTTAGTGTAAAATGTATAGAATAAAAATGTGCAAAACCATTGTGTGTGTTTGAGAACCAAGATGAAAGAGCAGCATTAGTTTGGTTAAATCATATCAATTAGAATTTGTTTGGAAAAACTCTGTCATGGAATTAAGTGTTTCAGGGTCTGAAGAAGACGGTACCGATATGAATCCGCTATTATATAAATACTGTTGGAATTGATCTGGTCCCTTCATGTTGATTCTCTCTTAAAACAGAAATGTTAAGGAGATGTCTTGAGGAGTGAAACAACTGCTGGTCCGAGTAGCACCAGCTTCTTATCATTCACTCCTAAAGAAAAAATGGGAATAATACACTGTTAATACAGCATTAGCTTGGAATTGAAATAATGTTTCTACCACTTAGGGTTGATACAGAGGCTGCCAGGAAGCACCGCCAGGCACAGAGGGCCACCCCGCTCTGTGTGAAGTGCTCAGCCATTCTGCTGGCATTGTCTCCTGCTGAGCTGCTCTAGTGGTGGATTTTTAGAAGGAAGTCATCATCGTCACTAGAAACAATCCTACATAGTCTGAAAGTGGGGTGCTCATGTTTATGCCTCCGTGGAACTACAGTTAGATTATGCTTGCTCTGTGCGGATCACTATACAGTTTTCACTGATAATTTAAAAATATCGCATAGCTGTATGATCCGTGGAAAACCGTGTCAGTTAGCTGTAAGAGGGAGTGCAGTGTTTCAGAGCCTGATACCCTCTTGACCATGAGCTTTCTATAGAGCTGGAAACACTTTGCTTTATTCAGTTAAAGCCCCTGGTCCTGGGCAATGATACTGCCTGTGATCTGCAGCCTTTTATGTTGTCACGGGACTCTCATACACGGGCACAACCAGCTAAAGGCAGCCTACTTGTTACAGAATTCAGAAACTCCTTCAGAGATTTGCTTCGTGCATTAGCCCTCTTTATGTGTTTGTCCGTGACTTGAGTGTAGTATCGCACGGTTCTTTTATTAGATCTGCAAGTTTATGTGGTGCTGCCTAAAGTTCAGCGATATGCGTGCGTGGATGGGATGGCACGGGTACAACCAGGGCCGGAGTTGCAGCCATCCCTTCAGGAACACCAGTGTTTACTGCACAGCCTGCTGACCTCTAGTGGTACTCGCCAGATTGCGGGTAGTAAATCCATGACAAAATCTAGGAAAAGCCTCGAAATAATAGTTTTTATACATATATTCTGGATTGAAATCAAGTTGTGCTAACGAACTGTAACAGTGGTGTTTATTTTTGCAGACATTGGTTCTGAAAGATACACCTTCAGTTTTACTATTCGTGATTCACCGACTTATTTTATAAATGTACACTCTTGGGGCAGAGAAGACTATATTAGATCACTTTCACAAAGCTTTAGAGTCGGTGACTGTGGTAAGCTGGAGTTTATTCTTAACATGATTCTGTTTGAATGCATTTTTTCCCCCCAGTAAATCAGTGTTATGTGTTTGTGGTTTTGTTATGTTTTTCTCTGAGGACTCAGAAAACAGTCTAATTGGAAACAAATTGTTCAGTTATGCTAAGTATAAAGAGGAAAGGAATAAGATTTCAAGGATTTAAATTCAAAACCAGTAAATATGTCAACAAAAACACCAGATACAAACCCACTGAATGCAGCCACCCAGAACTTACCTACAGTTAATCGATCTAAATTATTACATTATATTAAGTTCTTATAAATTACAAAAAGTAAACTGTAGTTCATCTCCATTTAGTTTGAGATATCACTATGATTGTTCATAAAAACACAATGAAAATCTTACCTTTATTTACAGTCTGTGCCTTTACCTTGTTATGTTACTGCCCATGGTTGCTAAACCAGAGGGATAAAACTTGTGTCTGTGAACAGTAGACACACAAGAACTCAGTGTTATTTTATTTCCATTAAATGTCTTGAGGGCTCCTGTGGGACCTTGGCTATAATGTGAGCTGTCTGGACAGATGTGGTTTTCAGTATGAAAACATTTAGCAGTAGTTACTGCATGTACCTTTTCCTTCCCATATCAAGCTTAAAACCAGCCATTTTAAAAAGCCATCTCTCTTCATATGTATCTACATTCAGTTTTCTAACATTACTTATCAATGTTTCATTTTAGTTACAATTGAAAATCCTTTAGTTCAGTCAAAGGAAGCAGAAAGGGAAGAAAAATTCAACCCTGTAACTCCAAGGTAAATTTAAAGCATAGACTGGTAGTTCTTTCCAGAAAGATCCAAGTTAAGCCTTGCTTTAGCTGCTAGCTGATTGCCACAGCGTGCAATTGGTAGAAGTATTTGGGGTTAGTCTTCTTATGTAGCTGTTCCTTCCTCCCTCTGTTCAACCATGTATGGTCAAGTAATCTCAAAGGAGAATCTTTTCTCAGTAGATGGTCTTTGTTTGTCCTAAAGTAATAATGTTCTTTGTAACTAAACAGTAAATTTTGTTCTTTGAGTCTACTAATATTATTTGAAATTGATTTGATTTTGTTAAAGTGTTTTAACAGACATAACTGCTTTATGGAAGGTCTATCTGTATCAAAATCCATTCACACAACATGTTTATCTAGAAGGTATTTTAATATGTTATAATGCTATTCATTACTTATTTGGTAAGGCATCATCACTTCTTTTGTATCCTGCAATGTATATACGTTGTCTTTCAGTGTACTCTCTAAAAGCTGAACAATGGGAACTGGTGTATGAAACTAACATTGCAAGTCTTAATTTAGATACATTTTATCTATCTAAGATGCAGATGTTATGTAAAGATAGACTGATACACATGTTCTTTAATTAGGGTTTCTTTCCTAATTGGTCATATTTTAATACTTTTAATCATATGGCAGTCATAGGAACATTGCATATATGCACATTAAATTGGCAAGGTAGAAGTTTCATGTTCTTGCTTATTGATCCTCTCTAAGCTTCATAGCAAGTGTATAGCTGTAGTAGTTAGACTCACTACTTACTTCCTGGCTAAATGGAAAGAAGTAAAAGAACAGGTTCAGGTAGAAACTTCACTGAGGAAAAGAGCTTCTCTCTAAATCTATAGATTTCAAAAGCATTTGTAAAATATATTTATCCAGAATGTATTAAATATATTTTATTTCCACTCACTAACAGTGCATTATAAACTTTTGAAAACACCTTACCAAGTCCAGGTTGTAGGAGTGTCTTATGTCATGATGCCGAAACCTGGATTACAGACATTTCAGAACTTGGTGATTTTTAGTGACTGATAAGGGCTGAAAGATTTACCAATATGTATTGTACGTTGCTAGCATCTTAATTATAAATAAGTATAAAGTACACAATAATAAGTCTTCTGTAAGAGTAAAGTATATATATTTTTAAAAAAATAATTTTAGAGCAAATTAATTCGAGCTTTTCCCTATCTTTAGGGAAGACAATAGTGGAGTAAATCAGCATTATTTTCTCATGTTAATTGAATTAACATTTTACACTGTTAATATATTGGTGAGTGAAGTGTTGATCGATGTGATTTGTGTGTACTATTTAGCTGCTACAAGTTATTGCTCAGTGAAAATCATTCAACGGTCAAAACGTCTTCATGTTATGAAACAGACACGAAACTACTTTCTCTGTTGCATCTGCCCGTCAAGGACCCTCAGGATTATTATTCACTGGGTGATATCATTGCAAATGGACAAAGCCTCGATGGAAGAATACTGAATGTGCTTGCTGCTGTAATGTCAGTAAGTTAAGGAGGCACAACAGAGTAATGTTTTTTTTCTACTGTACCATGGGTAACTTAATTGACCTAAGTATGAACATGGATTTTGGGACCCAGAGTAGACAGGAATCACTGGTTTGTTGTTTGTTTAGGTTGGCAGTCACTTCAGCTGAGATACAATATCCATACCAGCTGCTTAAGATTTTCATCAGCATGAAAGGGGAAATTAGGGAATGGAAATGACCTACATGAGTTGTCTTTTTGAAGTCATGCATGTACAAGCAGTAGATAACTCACACGCACATAAACCATGCATTATTAGAAAATAAAATGCATCCCTTTATCCTGAAGTAAAGTTACCATTGTTGAACTTTTAGTGGTGTATAGGTTTTCTTTTAATAGTGTATATGGGTTTTTTCTCTCTTTTTAACTCTTCTGTTTTGTAGGTTATCACTTTTATTCTCCTAAACACTTAGTAGTGACTGCTTCTCTTTCTTCTTAAAGGTTGGGGAGCCAAAATATTTTACAACTTCAGACAAAAGAAAAGGTCAGAGATGTGAAGTAAAGCTGTATGATGAAACAGAGATGTCTTTTCCAATCATATGGTAAAATGTTTTTTAATTCCCTAAAATACACAAATTAATGCAAGAGTAGGTAAAGTAACTATAATACCTACTGTTATAATACTATATTTTAATTTAAATGTATTGCTATTTGGGTGGCAACTGGGATGAGGCAGCAACGTCTGTTAAAGAGAGGCTTAGAAAAGCGATTAGAGTGACCTTATATGTATTGTCTAGTTTTATGACTTGCTGACAGACTGCTAGCTCATGAATGGCAAAATGAAGCTTAATTCCAAACAGTTACATTTTGTAATGTGGAAATTTGAACTAATTCAGGAAATGGCATTTAAAAACTGTTGCAAAGGCAGTACATTTTTTCCACAGATTAGTGGGAAAAAAAGAGGAGTATGCTTCACTTTTAGAGCCAAGAAGAATTAACAAGTGGAATGGAAATTGGTTGAAATAGCTTTTAAATGTTTAAAATAGTGTAGAAACATTTTGATATTACTTTGGCCGTATTTTGACACCGTATGCCATTTACAGACATGACAATGTCCATTCCACTTATGCATGTAAATACTGGTTTGTTTACACAGGAACACTTGCATTTTGCCCCCAGTTTGTTCAATAATCTCCTGGTTTATCTACCTGCAAGGGTACGTGGGTATTTGCACTGGGTTTGCTGTTTGTTGGTTGTGGTGACCTTTGTTCCCTAGATAGAAGTAGCAGGATAGAGGTGCACCCTGTGTCCAAGTTAGAAACTGTGTTATCATTCAGTGTAATGTTTAACGCAGTGGGTACACACGAGCACCACTGAGCATTTACAGTGGGAAGTCTTCTAGGCCTCAAGCTGCCACCAGTGTTAATTCGCAGCAGCACCTCTGATACTTGTGTTTCAGTGCTGGTACTAGTGAAACAGAGAGGTATCCTCAGGAGGTCCCAGAAACAGAGTCCAGGTGGTGTTACTGTTACTAAACACTGCCTTTTTTGCTTTCATGGAACTGTAGGTAGAGGCAAAGTTTCAGGAAATCCTTGAACAACTGTACTGTAGTGAAGGTATTTCAGAGGCCATCAGTGAAGAGGTGGCTGAGCAATGCTGGATGAAAAGTAAATATCTGCAATCTGTTTCCAAGGATTAAGAAAAAAAAACAGCAAAAAAACCCCCACCACCAGAAACAAAACTGTGCTTTGGTAGTATTCTTGCCATCCAAATATATAAGGAACTAAATGAGATTTTATCAAGGGACCTAAGCATCAAATTATCATTTTTGAGGGATACCACTGACCTCACTCTAGTCTCATCATCCACAGTTACAAGGATTCCAGTGTTGGAAAGCCAGCTGAACATCTGGCCTAGTGATGTGAGCAATCAGCTTGTTCCCACAGAAAAGGCTCATCTGATAAGCAGTTATTTTAACAGTGATTGGCATTAGCTAGAAATTACTTTTGTCAAAGCTCTGAAATACACAGAGTATTCTTCTAGGTATATTCTGCATTGAGTCATTCTGAACAATCTAAGTCTTTTATCCCAGAAAAAATAGGGACTGCATTAGACTGTACATAGAGCATCCTGGCTGGCTGCAACTAGATGCCTGAGGATATACGCAGCATTTCATCTGCGTGTAACAAAGGAGTTGTGTCCATTTGGACCAATTTAATTATAACTGTATTATTTAGTAGTTTACTACTAAACAGTTTGAGTGCTGTTTCAAAAATGTTTTGATACATTAATTTCTTTTAATTTAGTTGGGATAATGAATCTATCCAGGTTGCACAGAGTTGGATCCCACGAGAAACAGGTATAATAGCCTATTTTTTATGTTTTTACCGTAGTTCTTAATGTGATATTTGTTCTACAGTAACAGGGTTGGTGGTTTTTTTTGTTTGTTTGTTTTTTGTGTGTGTGTGTGCGCAGTAATATTTGCATCAGATGTGAGAATAAATTTTGACAAATTTAGGAACTGTATGACTGCAACTGTGATATCAAAAACCATCATTACAACTAACCCAGGTAAGAGCTGTTGAAGTATTGCTTTGGTATTAGTAATCATTATAGGCTAGAATGCATGAATGGATCTGTTGGAGGTCTGATTTTTTCTTCCTGCTTGCCTCAGAAAGGTCCCTGGTTTTGTCTGTTATGGAGTGGCCAATGCTTTTGGTTTTCCAAACTTTTTTCTTTTTTAAAATTTTATTTTATTTTTTAAAATTTGATTGAAGCAGCCTTCATACATGCCATGTAGGACTAACAAAGTAAGAAAGAAAAAAGCATCTCTTGGCTAATTCCAAAAGACAACGTGTTGGTGCTACCAGAATAAAAAGTGGTAAAACATGCTGTTATTTTTACATGCTACATACATCAATAACTTTTAAAAATACATTTTCAAGAAACAGCAGAAGCAAATGTTCTCTTCAGCTTCATAAAAGAGTGTGCACAGTCAGGAGCTCTGCATGATAAAATGGACGAGCAGTCAAAAGGATCTGTTAACTGTAAGCATGGATCCAAACACTTTGATTTTATTTATCTCTATAGTGTGGTTTCACAGTGCAGCTGAAATACCAAGTTTTTGCATTTTGTGTCTGTAGAAACAAAACTAAGGTATGGCCTGGCTGAATACTTAAAGTTTGGAGTGTTGTTACCAGGGCTACCCCTTATATTATCAGGTCTATATCTTCAGGGTTGGTGACTATGCCCACTTGCAGCCTGTCTGGCATGTTCCTTCTGTCTGAAATAAGTACAAAAAACAGAGAGGGAAAGTTTTGTCAAAAACTCATTTGGGGGCATACAAAGATTAAATATTAGATATTTTCCTTGTTTGAGTCCCCTTTTGTTTTACTTTTAGTTCTCAAATGATAAGCCTGCATGAAAAGGAAGCTGTGTGGGACTCTAAAGCTTTCTGATGCTTTAGATCAAATCCTCTCCTTTTTACTACCTTAAGATCCTTAATTTGTTGTTGCTCTTCTGCATTTTTCTTTCTCAGATGCACTTAACATGGTTTATATTTTTAGTGGAGACTATAGTTGATGTTTATACTGTGGAACAGCTGAAGGAAAAAGCTTTACAGATTGATGGGAAACTTGAACCACTCTATGGCATTATCTATGGCTACATTTCTACACTGGACATTGATGATAATATATCTAAAGTTATTCGCAACAGATGGTAAGCAACTGCCTGTTTTAAATTTGTGTTAAAATGTGCTTGTTGTTCTTCCCCTGACCCAGATTAGATAGAACAATATTTTAGTCCAATTCTGGGCAAGAAATAAAACTCCTCTAGAGGATGCCATGTGGATTTCTGTTGTGTAGACCTCCAGAAGCAGCAAAGCAGAGAAGCTGGCTTTATGAAGGACTTGTTCTTTCTGGTCCTGGAGGAGAGAAATAAAAAGAGACCATTTTGTCTCAGACAGACTTTAAGAGTTTAGAAAATGAAGAATTTTTTTAAAGATTAAAAGTCTCTTGGGAAATCTCGGTCTGGAAAACAATTTCAAACAAGGAGGAACTGCATATATGCATTAATTATCTTCTTATGTTTCAGTTCAATATGCCGTTTCATAGTGAATGAAATGTCAAACACATGCACTTTCTGCAGTGACGTGTCTCCAGATTCAAAGTCAACTTTTGCAAGCTTTGACATACTTGTTGATCTGACAGATCACACAGGCACTCTTTATTCTTGTTACCTGTCTGACTGTGTAGCTGAGGAAACATTAGGCTGCACAGTAAGTAGAAATTAATTATGTTGTTCTTACTGTATCTGAGCTGTGAAGCCTGATGCAAATTACAAATATATGTAAATATTCTTCATGTATATGAGTGTGTGTTACATGCATTAAAAAAAATGTGTGTACATATGGCTATACACACTCTCACACACAGCTTTTAACAAGTCAAAAGTTAGAAGTCAGTAGCTGCTAATTAGAAGAAATGTGTTAAATGTAAGAATACTGTTTTATTTTAATTAATTCACACGTTTCTGAGAATATGGTTGGAATTCCCTAACTTTGATTCTCAAACAGCCTGCAATTTATTCTGATTAATCTGACCATCTTGGTACATGTATCAGACCAAACAGTATGTTAAAATGGAAAAATACAGCTTAGAAATGTATAAAAATGTGTAAGATGCTCTTTTCATCATCCTTTTGTTGTGGAGATGTTGTTATAACTATATGCTAAGGAAGTGTTCTGTGATGTCCTGTTATTAACAGGTCCACGAATTCCTCACTCTAGCAGATGACAAGAAGACTGCATTGAAATGGCAAATTCTTTTGGAACGAAGCAAGATTTATTTTAAAGTTAGTATTTTCTGTTAGTTTAAAACAGTGGCTGTTTCCTATTCAGTAGTATATTTAGTACTGAAAAATTCCATGTCAGTTTTGCTGAACTCTTAAAAATAATGATTAGGTTTTGTATATATTCTGAATATTCCAAGCAAATAGTCTTTGTCATAATTTCAACTTTAGGGGATCTCCCTGCAGGACCAGATATTTGCAGGGCTTCTTCAGGCAAACTATGAAAGACACAAACTGCCCTTAGCTGGTACTGATTAAGGAGCTAATATTTCAAAAGCATGTATAGAGGATTAACTCTGTCACTGACTTCTGTGACTGTAGGTTTCTAATGAATAAAGTTAACAGTATCTGTCTGCAAGAATAAGGCACAGTCAATACATGTAATAGACTGTATGGTGTATGGGGTTACCTAAGTATATGCCTCAGTTACCTGTATTTTTGGAAACTGGGTATGTTTAAAATCTGCACTTCTCCTTAAAGTAACAACAATAGTAGATTCACACACCTGGAGCAATTGTTGAATGATCTACTATTATTTGCAATATCCTTTTTTAATTGCATGCTGTATACTGGACCAGATTCCGTCTTCCTAGAACTGCCTGTTCTAGGACAACTCTAAACTGACTCCCATTTTTAAACCTGCCCTTCTTAGCAAAACTGTTCTTTCCCATCTCCTCCACCCTCTGCCCCTATTTCCAGGGAAAAATGAAAGTGTGTTACTTCAGTAGTCACAGGTATATAGCATAAAATGTGTGTACTCGTACATAAAATAATGTAAAATATGTGTAATCAAATCTGTCAATTAAACATGCTGTGTGATATTTGAAGATAATATATTTCAAAGTGCTATATAGTCTTAATTATTTTGACAGGTTACTTTGTCACCCAATTGGAGAACGGGACTGAAAGTGAATGTTCTGTCATGCAAACTGGCAGACCCAACAGAGGGGAGTCAGAGTCAAAGGTTGTTGGGAAAAGAGACTGGAAATAAGAGATTACACTATTGATAACAGCTGGGAAAAAGACTTTCTTCACTGTATTATTAGAGGTAGAATGCTGATGCCGTCATATATGTTAAGTATGTTCTGATAGTAAAGAAGGAATATGCATTACTAATTCCTGTAAGCAGGCTTCTGTGTTGATCCTTTTCAATTTATTGTGCCTTTAAAAGTGTACTAGGGCCTAGGCTTAAGAAAAGTTGGTTCTACAGAATTCAATCCTTTACAAGGGGGACAGAAGATTTCTTAGTCAGTTTAGTAGAATACATTTGAAAAAATCAGAAATAACAAATAGTACAAGACAGATCTGTTGAGCTTCTGTGTTTTTAACTGCCTTGCTACTTTTGTGTTGGTTCAAACAATAAATACCCACTTTGAAATACTGCCTGGGTTTGTGCACGTGTTGGTGTGTCCAAACGTGGAACTTTTGGCAACTGCAGAGTCTTGGAAATAGCCATGATGTCTGCAAGGCTGCTTTTCTTTAGGGCAGACTAAACCTTATTAGAATGAAATAATCAATTACCAGGGACTTCTGACAACCAAACAAGCAAGCTGAGGCTGTAAGTGGTGGACAAGAAAGGACTCTTCTTCACCAAGATAATTGTTCTTAGCTGAACATAAAGAACCCATGTACGTACGTTTTGCCCTTCTCCATGTGTTTTTTTCCTATTTTTCAACCTGTTTCTGTCTTTAGCTTCCCTTACAGCTGGTGTATTTGGTACACTCACCAGTCCTCACCTTCTGAGCATATCAGGAGTTGGTTTATTTAAGAGTGGGAAGACACCATGGCCCTTCTCTTGCAAGTATTTGGTAGGGTAGAACACCTTGCGGAACTCCGATCACCCCTGGTGCACTGTCTACCCATTAAAGCAACGTGGCAGAGAGAAAACAACTACAGAAACAGTGAATTTTGACAAGCAATACTCCAAGATTGCATCCCCCTATTCATATGAGTGGGAACAGGGGACTAAATGTACAAAAAAATGTTGCCAGTGTTGGGTCACTGTATCTTTCCTGTTGCAGCAATAAACAACTTCAACATTTTCCAGATAATATTCTGAAGTGAATATTTCCAGTAATTTTAACCACAACTCAGCTCCTCTATCAATACACAGCGCTGAAGACCAAACTACAAATGATGCATTGTTGCTGTTGCCATAGGCAGTAATGTTTGACAGGCACAAAGGAAACAGTACAGAAAGTGCATTTAATCCTTCCTCTTTCAGAATTACTCCCCCTAACTTCCCTGCTCAGCCCAGCTCTGCTGGCCTGACTTTGCTGCCTGGCCCAGCCCATTGAGCTGCAACAAATTCAGAGCGTGGCTTTTCCGCTGACAGGGGCAGGCTTAAATCAAGGAGCATTTTGCCTTCGATGAGCCAGGGGCTGGTTCTGTTCAGATGTAATGGCTGAATGCTTGTTTCCATTGGCCTCGGTTCCTCACCCTTCCCTCTGATGAAATCTGTATTGTGTCCACAGCATTTAGGCCTCAACAAAGAACATCTACGTGTGCTTCAAGTCATTGGCTTAAGTCAAAATACAGTGAAATGAAGGGTCTGTGTGTCTGCGGGATTGGTACCCGGTGCAGGTGGTGTACGGGTATGCAGTGCTGTGCTGCAGATGCGTGCAGCTGGAGAAGCAAGTCAATAGGAAAATGTCTGGTTTTCTTCTGCGACATGTTCTGCTTTCTTTTTACCACGTGTCCTTTTACCATTTGCAGTATCCTGGATCATGCTGCTTTCACAGAGGTGCTCGTCTTTGGGCTACAGTCATTTTCTCTGCAAGACTCTCCAAATGCACTTTTAAAACCAAAGTGGTTATTAAGATATGGCTCCAATAAATGGAAGCATTTAACTTTGGTGCTTGCACATATGTAAAAAAATAATCCATCTGTTTTTGTTAGAAATTAGTCAGTTCTGTGCAACCTTTGAAAATGGTAAGTTTTGATGTTTGCGGGTGGAGGAGGGTTTTTTTAATTATATTTTACAACTTCGTCACTCCTTTGAATTGAAAGGGAACTTGCTGTCATGCAAACTGGTATAGAGTGTTAGATCAGTTGGAGTTTGGAAACGGGAGAAGTTACACAGCATAGCTTTTTAACAGCTGGAAATATTTTAAAACTCCAACTGTTGCACTGCGTCTGGTAAGTATCGATAATTGTTGCAGTTAGATTTTTATTAAAAATATACTTAAATCAGTAAAAGTAAAGACAAGTTTACTGGTGATCTTCACCATTGAGCTTCCTTATTCTTCATCTTTTGTGTTATTTTACTTTTAGAAGCATATTTAAAGCTTAGTTTAGGAAAAAAAATCTGCCAAGCATCTGGCACACTTCCTGCTGCATTACACCCCTTGGAAAGGGAGGGAAACCAATCCTCATTTAATTTGTACATTTGAAAAATGCACGGAGGAATCGTGAAACTAATCTAAAAAGCAAACATCTTTTTATTGTAGAATACCCCAAGGAGAGAAATTTTTTTCTGAAGCTGTAATTCTTGATTTACTGTTACACATACATCTTTGATTTTACATAGCATGGGTGAGCTTTAGCTCCTACAATCACTGTTTATTTTCTAATTTTTATTTTAAGGCAATACACTGGCAAAGTTCAAAGCATCAGCAGAATAGAGGAGCACGCACAGTGACAGTCAGCCCAGCTCCCCGCCACGCTGTCTCCATCAACACTTCCAAGGTACTGTTTTGGTGTTAACCGTCTGCCCTGAGCTGGGTTGTCTCCAGGTTCACAGCCTCAGCGGAGGCTTCAGCCTCCATGGAAACGGGGCTGTTTTAGTCAAATGCCTTTCAAGCTCATGGGTTATGTGTCTTTGACAGTCCATTCAACGCTTGGGTGTGTTTAATGTACAGGACAGCTTGTGTGCCTCTTCCTTCACAGATGTTCCCAAAAGCGCCTCCTCCTACACAGACAAGAGTCCCAGACTGGATCCCAGTTAGGATCCACGCATCTGCTGCGCCACCTTAAACCGCATGGAGAGGACATCTCTTATCCCGGCCTCTATCTCATCATCGGCCTGCACAGACCCAACTCCTTTGGGAGACCCCGTCAAGATCAAGTCCCCTTCTTCCAGTGGGAAGATCTCACTGATGTAGCTGATCAGGTAAGGGATTGAGAAGATCATCGAGGAGGTCTCCCCCTCCTGCCTCAGCTCACCGTTCACCTTGAGCCAGATCTTCAGCTTGTGAGGGTCTGGGATCTTCTCCTTGGGCACAAAGTCACTGACTGGGCACGACGAACCGAAGCCCTTGGCCAAGGTCCAGGGCAGACCCTTCTTTTTGCACTGCTCCTGCGTGTCCCGTGCTGTCATGTCCAAGCACAGGGCATAACCTGCCACGTGCTCCATGGCTGCTTCCTGGGACACGGCCTGGGCTCTGCTCCCCATCACCACCCCCAGCTCCACTTCGTGGTGCAGGTTGTTGCAGTAGTAGGGCCGGAGGATGGGCGAGCCTTCGCGCACGTAGGCCGAGGAAGGCTTGAGGAAGAAGAGGGGCTCCTGGGGCAGCGCGCTCCCCATCTCCTTGGCGTGCTCAGCGTAGTTGCGCCCCACACAAACGATATTCCTGCCCCACTCCCAAAACCGGGACAGGGGTTTGGAGGAGGAAGCCATGGCGGCGACGGGTCTCCTTCCCCGGGGACCGCGGATGCCCTTGGGGAGTCCTTGCCGGGCCCGGAGCCGCGCTGCCGCCTCTCCCCCGCCCCGTTCTCCTTCCTGCCCGCCGCGGATCGCCCCGGGCAGCCGCCTGCCCCCCGCCCTCCTTACCGGGG
>NW_020799118.1:14055983-14061688 GCF_003259725.1 Athene cunicularia | reverse complement strand
TAGCGGCGGGGAGGGGGCGGCGGTGGGATGTCCCCTTACAGCGGGGCTGGGGGCTGTGCGGTGACCTCCTTGCAGCCAGTACCCGCGGTGGAGGGGGTGTGCGATGTCCCCTTTGAGCTTGGACCGGGGGGGCCGCCGTGCTGTGCCGCCGCCCTCCCCCCGCCTCTCCCCCGTACAGCCGGGACCCGCTGGGCGGCTGCAGGCACCCTCCCCGGGGCTCCCGGTGGGGTTCAGCCCGTCTGGCAGCGGGTCCCCCCCCGGAAGTTTGATGGGGCAGCGTTTCTCTTCTCGTTTCCAGGCTCAGGGGTGCGCCGAGGTTTTTAAGCTGACTCACAGCCCCAAGTAGGTCAGTACCTGCTCAGCTGGAGCCTGTCTGTCGGTGGCTTTTTGCATCAATAACCGATCTGCGAGGCTCCTGACGAATTTTGGGGCTGCCAGAGCGCTGGTTATTGCCCTGCGAGGAGGGCTTGGGCAACGCGGGCAGGCATTTAAACTGGATTTGATGGATGGCAGTCTGTATTGGCAATGTAAACAGAAAACAAACCCTAAACTGTCAAAGCTTTGCATTTAAATGTAGGGCCTCAATTCTGAAAGCATCTCCTTGAAGTAGAGCTTGGGCTTTAGCTTCGCAGTGTCTCTGGGAAGCCTTGTCAGAGGCCTATTGCATCACTCCAGTTCTAAGACCTGGCCCTAATGAGTTAGAATCCATTGACCTTAACTGCCAGACTTGGAAACCCTGATGCTATCTTGAGAACTGGCAAACTGAGAAACTGGCAGCTCCAAAGTTCCCCAGGTTGCAGGGTGGGTGCTGCCCCTTCCACACAGGTTTTGCTCCACCAGCGGGTGGGTGCCTTGCCCGTGCTGACTGGAGCTGGCTGTGCTGCCGGCAGTGTGGGCCAGGCGGGCAAGTCGAGTGGGAGTTGCCCTGGATTTGTGGACTTGGTATTGTGTAGAGCCACAAACTTGATAGGTATCCAAAAAATATCTTGCGTGCAGAGTATGTAAAAAGTGAATGTAGTGTTGCTTCTTAGGAGGTAACACAGGGATGTTCATCTGGGTATGTGCGTGCAGTGGTTTTTGAGTGACAGCCATGTTTGAAATAAGATTTTTCCACTCTTTTCTGTAATAAAAAGAGTAAAACAAATGCTATGGAGGAAAGGTATGAAGCACCCCTTTTCTGAGGGAATCCACTTTTTTACACCATGGTGCTGCCTGCTTGCCTTCGGTCTCCAGCATGTATGCATTTGTGTGATAACATTAATGCTTCTCGTCTGCAAACCCTTTCCTCTTGGCGATTCAAGCTGCACTAATGAACCGTTCCAGAAAGCGCAGCGTGTGATTCAAAGGCCACTGGTGTTCTGCTCTTCCCAGTCCTCTCTGCTTCAGGCATGAAGTCAGGAGGGATGCGTTACAAAGTGGAGTGCAAATGAAGTCATGGGGCATTAATTTTGGAGCAGATCTGCATGCATTAGAGCCATCCTGAAACGATCTGTGTCAGTGCTGGGCCAGGGCAGGGGTTACGTGGGAGCAGGATGGGTCCAAGTGCGCCCTTCCCCGAAGAGCAGCGCTGGCCCATGCGTGAGAGCACTTCTGGTTTGCTCTCCGAGTGGGCAGGCAGGAAAGGTGCAGCTTAGCTGCAGATGGGGATTCAGAATGAGTTTCATGCTTCATGGATATTTTCTCATTCCTTTGTTTAAACTATGTTTTGGAAAATGTTTCCTTATGCAGTGTAGCTTGTTTGTTTGTTTTGCAAGAATTGTGAATTAAACAGTCAAAGAGAGTTTGGGATCACAGCCAAGGTTAGAAATGGTTCATAGGAGGAAAGCATTTTAAATATGTGAATAATTCCTTGGACTTGAAGTTAAGGTTGTGTTTTCATTTGTTTGTTGTTTTTTTTTTTTTCCCCAGTTAGTGTCTAGCATGCAAACAAACACACAGTATATGTAGCTCTTGTGACTGATAGCATCCAGAAGTGCTTCATGTTAGGGCCGCAGTTAAAGAGCAATTGATTTTTTTTTTCTAGGTTTTTTTTTCCTCCTGTCACAGAATAGTAAGGGTGTGTTTGGGGTTTTTTTTGTTCTGTTTTTGAAAGGACTCTTCTGTTCCAGAGGAACACTCGGCAGGTATGGATGCGTTTCTCGATGCTACATGCCTTCACCACCAAATACCCAGTGCATGCCTATGCTGTTGTACCTTGGGGTTTTCTCTGCAGCATTCTGTTTAATTTTACTACCATCTCCCCTCCTTACTTCCCTTTCCTCATAAGCAAGTGAGATGGTGGAGGTAGAAGTTCTGGGCAGGACAGTTGTACCAGAGGGACCTTCCAGGGCTGGGTTGGCAGCAGCTGCACGCCCCAGTCAGAGCTTAGATCTTGGGTTTTGCAGCCTGGTTGGCCCTGTGGGTCTGCAGAGCTGCGGGGGGGCTGTGTTGGCTGCAGCCAGTCCATGGGGCCTCTTCTCCCTCAAGCAGGCTCTTATCAGGGCAGGACTGCCCTGTTTTGGGAGAGTGGGGCAGGTTGATTAGGAGCATGGTGACCCCTCCCTTTGGCACCGGTGGTGGTGGCCAAGCCCTGAGCGTCGGGAGCTTTAGGGAGAGAGTCAGTGGTGCAAAATGAAACAGTGGCTGAGCCAGCACAGTTCAGACCCACGCAGTCACCTTCAGGGGTGTGTGAGGGCCTTGGGCCTTCAGACAGCTTATTTCTGACTTGCAGAGACTGATGCTTTCTTCCCTGCGTGTGTACGGACCCAGATCTGAACTGCAGGGCACCAGTGATGAAAGACCTTGTTCCCTTTGCTTCCCTTTTTTTTTTTTTTTTTTAAATGGCAGAGCCTCTTAGGGATTGATTGTTTCTTTAAGAACTGCATATCTGTGAGTTGAACAGTGGAGCCAGGTTATTTGCATCTGGAATTAGATTTGATTCTTGGATCTGATTAAACATTTAACTAAAAGCAAATAGAAAACTACTGCTGTTGCATCAAGATAGCCCATGAGCAAGAAGCCTGCCTGCAGTGCGTGCCTGGTACCTGGCCAGGCAGGGAGCCTTGCCTTCCTCACAGAGAGCCTGTCTTCTCTCCATGCATGAGCAGGATGTGATTTCCCCAAGTAACGAGCCAGATATTTCTCTTGTAGCAGTGTGTGTATTTCTGTGTTTCTCTCTCTCTTTTTTTAAAAATCCTTTTCTGTCTTTTGGGTGTAACATGGCCTTTTGTGCTTTTTTTTTTTTTTTCCCAAAGTCACTATCTCAGGCTGACCTTTGTCCAGCTGTTCCCTCTCCATTCTCTTTTCCTGCCCCTTGAAATCTTTTCTCCGATCAAGGTACAGTGCTTTCCCTGCATGAGCACATCTCAGGGAGCAAAGTGTCCCATCCCTCTTTGGTGCAGCTCTGGGGCACAGGTGACACAGCCAGGCACTACGGCTTTGTCCCGTGGTGGCCTCTCTCCTCTTCCTCTGGACGCAGGTTGGGTTGTCCACACCTTCCTGTCTCTGGAGCCATGGGCTGGGGGCTTTGCTGTTCTCTGTCTCCCTCGTTCACTGGGCTAACCTGAAGTTTGTTTTGGGGTCCCCAGGTCCAGCACAGCTGCGAGCTGTCTTCCTGCACACAGAGCACGAGCAGAGGAAGTCAAAGACGGTCACACAAGCCGACATGAAGGTGGAATTGCTGCCAGCCCTCACAGACAACTACATGTACCTCCTCATTGATGAGGAAACCAAGGAGGCTGCAATAGTTGATCCTGTGCAGCCCCAGAAGGTAATGCTGTCTGCAGCCCATGTGAGCAGGGCGCTCACCGCTGCGGGCCTGGGAGATCCTTCCAGGTTGCCACATCCACAAGAGAATTAGTCACATGCTGACTCAGGCATCAGGGAAAGGCAAGAAATACTGGCCATGCATAGGTACAGACAGGGCTTCACAGGCAGAGTGCTGCTGGCTTAGGCAGCTTGTCCCTGACTTCAGGGGTTATTGACCTGATTTTGTTTTTTGCCTTTCGTTTGATGTAGATCAGAAAAGAGAAAATAAGCTTAGTCATGGCTAGTTGGATCAGAGACCTTGTGTCCTGTTTTATAATTACGATTTGGAGAGGGATGAGCTCTCTGCAGAGGTGCTGGTTTGGCACTCAGACCTTGGAGCAGTTGTGTCCAGGTTACGCCAGGCACTGGGTGTGCTGTTAAGTCATTTCATGTGAGTTGTAACGCCCTTGCTGTGCCCTGTGTCTGCAGGTTTTGGATGCAGTCAAAAAGCACGGCGTGAAGCTGACCACTGTCCTGACCACACATCATCACTGGTAACTATCTGCTGTGTTGGGATCCCTCTTCCCTCTTCAGAAACACAAACAGCCAAGAATTGTTGCTTTTCTGGATCAAGTTGTTCTTCTCTAAGCAGGAACTTAGGTGTGAGGAGAAGGATCAGAGCTCAGGAGGTGTTTCCTTGGGCTTGCAGTGACCAGATGCACTGTCTAGACTGCAGACTCTGGTGCCTTTAACCTTTAAAATGCTGACTTCTTCTGGGTGGCCAATGAAATAAATCTGTGTGAAGGTAGCTGTGGAGTGTGAGAGGGAGCACACTGAGGTGCCAGGACGTTCCTGTAAGGCATGCTACTCCCAGTCAGCACTTTTGGGAGGATTACCTGCGTTGCAGATTAACTCTGCCACGGTTGTTGTTGTGGTTTAAACCCGGCTGGCAGCCAAACACTATGCAGCTGCTCACTCACCCTTCCCAACCAGGGGATGGGTGAGAGAATTGGAGGTGTAAAGGTCAGGAGACTTGTAGGTTGAGATAAAAACAGTTTAATATTTGAAATAAAATGATAATAGTAATAACCGAGTGACACACAATGCAGTTGCTCACCACCTAATGACCGATGCCCAGCCCATTCCTGGCTAGTGATCCCAGAGAAGCTAGAAACCCAAAACCACAATCCTGGAAGCGAGAGAGTGAGCTTCACGGCCAACCCTCGCTTGTATGCTGAGCTTGACATTATATGATCTGGACTATTCCGTTGGGCAGTTTGGGTCCTGTGTTCTGGCTGTGCTTCTTCCCAGTTTCTTGGGCACCTGCGTACCAGCAGGACATGGGAATCTCAGGATGGGTTGGGTTAGAAGGGACATTAACAATCATCTAGTCCATCCCCCCTGCCATGGGCAGGGACACTTTCCAGTAGCCCAGGTTGCACAAAGCCCCGTCTAACCTGGCCTTGAACCCTTCCAGGGAGGGGGCAGCCGCAGCGTCTCTGGGCAACCTGTGCCAGGGCCTCACCACCCTCACAGTTTAAAATTGTTACCCCTGTTGAAAAGTCCTTGATTTCTTAGCAATAACTAAAACCATCAGTGTATTATCAACATTCTCCTCATACCAGATCCCATACTGAATCCAAACCACAGCACTATTCTAGCTACTAAGAAGAAGAAATTAGCTCTATCCCAGCCAAAACCAGTTTTGCTTTAGCAGTTTTGCAGTGCTGAACCTGAGTAACATCTCCCATGGGTCACAGTGGAGCCACCTCTGTGCCGTGACCTGCAGGACCAGCACTGCAGGTGGATGCTGAGCCGTTTGGACATCTGTGTGCCTGCTCCATGGCATCATGTGGGACACTGTATTACACATACCCCAGTTATCCCAATCTCTTCCTGCCCTAGTTACTGGGGGGTTGACTGTGAGCCCCTAAGGGTGGTGTTTCCCAACTAGATATGAACTGGGGGGGGGGGGGGGG
>NW_020799118.1:14049241-14055933 GCF_003259725.1 Athene cunicularia | reverse complement strand
GGGGGGGGGGGGGGGTTATTCCCTCCCTCACTGGCCCAGTTACTGGAGAAATTGTCTCCACTCGTGTTGATGCAGCATATCCTTTGATATGAGGACAGTGTAGATAGTGGGAGAACAGCTGATTAGAAATGGTCACCGGGAGGTTGCCATTGCAGTATGAGTTATGATAAATTTGTCTCTATCCCTGCACAAATCCACTCTTCTGGCCTTTCAGGGACCATGCTGGAGGAAATGAGAAGCTCGTAAAGATGGAGTCGGGGTTGCGCGTGTATGGGGGAGACAGCAGAGTCGGAGCGCTGACGCAGAAAGTGTCTCACCTTACATCACTCAAGGTAAAGGGAGTGAGCTGCAGGACTCAGCTGGGGGCATCTCCCCTTTGTGTTGCAGCCTTAGAGATGGGCCAGTGTGGTCCAACTTGAGTTAATACTGTGGTCACAGCTCTTCTACCATCCCTTGGATGTAGGTGATAGTTTAAGTACAGCTTTTGCCCTTTTCCAGCCTGATGAACCATAACCCCTCTATTTTGTTTTGTTTGGTGATACTTCACTGATGAGAACATTGACGTGGCTCCGACACCGATGTTGCCTGGAGCGTGCTGGTGTGTGGGTGCTCCTTGACAACGACCTTATCTGGGCTGGTAGAACAGACGTGTGAAAGGACAGGGCTTGTGCTCTGCCTGGAGCCGAGTTAAGACCCAACAAACACAAGTGCTCCTCTCTGAGTGAAGGCTGGAATACAGGGTGAATAGAAAGTGGGCCAGCAGTACTAGCTGCCCGCATTGCTTTCCCAGAGCTAAAGCAGCAAACCTTGTTGGAGCCTGGCTGTTTGTTTACAGATGAGCTGGCAGCTGACATAAACTGCTGTGAAATGGGCAGGCTGGCATGAATGTCACTGCTAGCCCACCTTTGCAGGGGGACAGCAGCAAAGAAGGGAACATGGAAATACATGGGAAGGTGTGCAGATTGGGGCTGTGGGGGAAGCACCCCCTTGGCCTCATGAACGTGTTTAATCCTTCCCTTTTTGTGAGTGTCGTCCACTTCTTCCCGTCAGCTTCATTTTTGTTTGGATCTTTTTACACTCGATTAACTTTGTTTAGGATTTTGTGTTGCTCTGGATCTGTTTCCTCCTGCTGCCAAACAGACACCGAGTCACTCTGCATGTAAATGAAAAAATCTGGTAGTTCTCTTTGTCACAACACCTTCTAGGCGGAAACAGCTCCTTTCCAAATCCCTGCCATAAAACTCTTGCTGGACTCTCCCAGGAGCAGAGCTGATGTTTACTGGCCAGCTATGTGAGAATTTGCCTGTAGCACTACTAGACTGTTGTGATAGTTGCAATTTTTTTCTAACCATGCAAATGCTAGCAACCAGAAGCTTAAGCTCTAGTCTTCTGCCTTCTTCTCAGGTGGGATCTCTTAATGTGAAATGCCTCTGTACGCCGTGTCACACTTCTGGACACATCTGTTATTATGTGACTAAGCCAAATAGCTCCGAGCCACCTGCTGTTTTTACAGGTGAGGAGTTGGGAGGTTACATTGCTGGCAGTCTTTGTTGCAAAGAACTAAGCTACCCCTCTGCCTGTGTGCTCCTGACTCTGGATGTGCATTCATCCCTTCTGCCAGTGGTTAACATCCACGTCTTGCCCCCTTATCAAGTGCTACCCAGTAGCAATTGTAGATTAAACTGGTGAAACCCCTCTGGGTTTGTAAACTATTGCTGGACACCCTACAAGCAACACCGAGAACGAGCCCTGGATGAGTCCTACATCTACAGCAGTTTCCTCCTGGAAACACGAGCTGTTGGTTTACTGTCTCAGGCCAAACTGTGGCTGATTCCAAAACCTGTTGCTTTTCCACAGATCTGTACTCATGTCTGTAACAAAACTGAGAGAAAATAGGGGGGTAAGAGAGGGCTGGTAGCCAGGTTCTGGATCCTGTTTTGGAGAGTAGGCTTCCCCCTTCCCTGAAACAGTGCCCAGTCTCCCCAGACTGCCATGTCATCCCTCTCCTGATGGGCATTCTCCAGAGCTTGCACCAGCTGCTGCATGGAAGAAGTAATGGCTCAAGTGAGATTTTAGAGAGCACTGGGAAGAAAACACGGAGGTGACTCCTCTTTGTTTAGCTTCCTAGCAAAGAGAACAAGTGTTCCTTGTCCACTCTAGAAGGGACAAGCAGGGACAGCGGGCTGCCCACAGGTAGGGAAGTGCTGGCATGGTTTTCCTGGTGAGGCCGTGGGGTTTCCTGTGTTTAGAAGCTGCGTTTGCATGGGTTTATCTAGGACTGAGCCTGTGTGGGGCAGCAGCATAACCCGGCTCTGCCTGTGCCTCCTGCTGAGCTGCGTCGAGGACAGCAAGGGCAGGGCTGGGCCTTTGGGGACCCTGTGCTCACGATCTGTGAGGAGCCTTGTCTGGTCCTGATGGTGTGTCACGCCTCCCTTGCAGGTGACACGCTGTTTGTGGCTGGGTGTGGGAAATTCTTCGAGGGAACCCCAGAGGAAATGTACAGAGCACTGATTGAGATTTTGGGCAGCTTGGACCCCAAAACGGTATGAACCTCTCCTTTTGTGCTCATAAATTAACCGGCCAGAAACTATGAGAGACATCAAAAAAACAGTCTTCCTAAGAATTGTTCAGAGAGAGAATTTCTCATGTGTTGGAAGAATGAATGCTTACACCAGGAATTGTCTTTAATGCTGAATAGCTGATGTCTTCTGGGAAGGAAATGCCTACCCCAAATACTTCTGTGCTTTGTGGGGAAAGAGTAGGGCCTGCTTATTAAAAGAAAGACTTAACGAGCTGGGATGCCTGGGCTCTTTCATCAGGCTCATCATTAAATTGGCAGATGATACCGGCTGATAACTCCAGGCCCTTCTTTAGTGCACATCTCCAGTGGAGAGTGTTGTGTGTTCTGGAGGGCTGACTCCATTGTTCCTGCTGTGCCATAACCTGATGGTGGTACCTGGAGCTCCCCCTTCGTACCTGCAGAGTTACCCGGTGTCACTCTTCCTTCCTCTTCCTAGAGAGTTTACTGCGGTCACGAATACACCATCAACAATCTCAAGTTCGCTCGACATGTTGAACCCAATAACGTCACTATCCAGGAAAAGCTGGCTTGGGCCAAGGTAAGCTGGTGCATCCTTCCCCTAGGCTTGATGCTTTCATGGAGTCAGAGCCTCTCTGAGGAGGTAGAGAAGACAATGCTGGGGAGAAAGAGAGGCTGAGGAAAGGGAGATAAGAGACAGGAGCTGTTGTGCGTCCAGGGGAGTGATGTGTTGGGGAGCAGGGTCTGTGTGCAGCCCAGAGAAGATGGTTTGCTGTCTAGTGGAGATGGGAGCCTCCCTGGAAACTCCTTGGTATAATTACAGACTGATGCCCGCATCTGGGAGGGTCAGCTCTGTCCAGGTCTCTCTGTGTGTAGCTCAGTGCTTGCCTGACCGGCTGTGTGCAAGGCCCTGGGCAGGGCCTGGCCTGAGGAGAGCAGCTCAGGCTGTTGGGTGCACCACCAACCCTACGTGGTTAATGTACAGAACATTTCTTGTTTACCAAAAAATGCCTTGTTAAGCAGAGATCTCCCCCTTGTTACAGGCAAAATATGACAGTGGTGAGCCAACCATACCCTCCACCATCGCAGAGGAGTTCACGTACAACCCCTTTATGCGAGTGAGGTATGGAGATGTGGCTGTGGGGATGGTCCTTGTGCTGGGAGGGGGGCTGTGGGAAGAGGGAGTTCTCCAAAGAAAGAGGGATCCCTAAGTGGGAATTGCTCTTCTGCCTCACCTATTCCTGTTCTGATGCTCCTGAGACCCTCCTTAAAAAATACTGGCTGTCCTGGCAGGAGCTTGCTGCAGTGAAATTTGAAGGGTTCTGGTGAACATCTCTGTCAGTGCTGAAGTCCCTGGCTCAGGAGACAGAACAAGCTTCGTTGTGTGATTATGTTCCTTCATCAAGCAGAGTTTGGCAGACGGGCACAGCAAAAGATGCTGTTCGAGGCATAAGAGTGTTTGCAATTTCCTCTTGCCGATGAGTGTTTAAACCAAGGGAGCTGATAAGCCTGTGCCAAAGCCCTGAGTCTTTGATCTTTAAGTGCAACATTTCCCCTTGGTGCAGGCGAAACGTGAGAGTGGTGACTTCATACAGGAGATTTTTTCTGGCAGTCTTTGCATTTGCTGTCCCTGGTGTTCCCTCCTGGCAGGGAGAAGACGGTTCAGCAGCATGCTGGGGAGACCGACCCCATCCGAACAATGGGGGCCATCAGGAAGGAGAAGGATAATTTCCGTGTCCCAAAGGACTGAGCACCCTGCCTGGATCACTTTAATGTCAGTTTAAGTGTAATTTAGACTATTCAGATGTTTTAGGAGTTGAATCTTCTGTTGTGGTTGAGACAGTCATATTTAGGTTTTTATTTTGTTTTAATTAAGGAAAAAAAAGCACTTTGCCCTTGTCAAGATGTTTTACAGCATATTTATATTATGATGAAGAATATTTATCCTTCTATTGCTGGCTCTCAAACTGTCACGTGTGTCACATGCAGATCATTTTACAAGTAGTGGTACGTGGCTCAGAGTCTGGGCTGGGGAAAGGTCAAACCTTGAGGTCTAGGAAAAAGCACCTGTTATTTTTGTAGGAGCCTGATGCGAATGCAGACAGTGGGACTGTGGCCTGAGATGTCTTCATTTACAACAGAGACAAAATGCAGTAGCTACACTGCCAGCTGAAGATTTGAACTTTTCTTCTGTGCTGCTACTTAAACAATTCTGAGTCTGTTGCTTGTGGCTCTGCTAAACCCGGTTCTGGGTGTCAGACCTGCTCTGCCACCGCCAGCTCAGGGCTGAGTTTGTGAAATACACGGGTCTGGGAATAGCACATGGGGACTGTCCAGCTTTTCTCTCTGACATTCCCAGTCGTGGCCTGCAGTAAGTTCTCCAGGCAGCATGCTGGCTTAGAGATTGCACTGTTCCTTTTACCCTGTCACTTTAACTTAAGCCTGTTTGCATGAACCTGCTTACTGCTCTTAAGTGTGATCTGCGTGTTGTATTAGTACCACACAAATGAAGAAGGGATTTGTCTGCTGGCTCAAAATCCTGAGAAAAAACCACTTACCTAGTGCCTAAGTGCGTGTCTAACAGGTGAGCAGCGGTGAGGCTCCTCCTGCAGAGGCCTTGCTGCCGGTAGCCAGAGCAGCTGCTTTGTACCTTGCTGGGAGTAATGTGGAGTTATTAGCTGGGTGCTGGTCCCCAGTGAAAGCAACAGTCCTGGGGATCACCAGCAGCAGCCGTGCTGGGCCTGGGAGACTCCGGTTTAACAGGCCTGTCTTGGAGCAGACGCTGTGTGCTGCTTGGATTAATCACCCTGCAGCCTTGTGTCAGGTCCAGCCTGGCTAGAGAGGCCACAGAGGTGACATTCTAAATGGTGAGGGGGTCCAGGCGTTGCCACATTAAACAGGGCTCAGATCTCGGACCCCTGAGAAGCCACATTAGTGTGGCACGTTTCTTTGTCTTGGTTGGTCCACGGGGCTTAAAAGCTGTTTCTGTTCTTGGACTAGGGGCTGCGTGACCCCAGCTTGAAAACTGCAGGGAAGGAATATCCCCTCAGGCAACTTTTCTGACAGCTTGTCGAAGTGGATTAGTAGGATAAACTTTGGGGGAAAATACATCCAGTTTTTCAGTGGGTGGGTCAACCCCCTCCCGCTCTTCCCACCCTCCAGTTCAGTGTCTTTAAACAAAAGATGAGTGGTAGGACCCAGCCTTGCGGGCTTGGCATCTGCATCTTTAATGCATCTTCCTCCTAATTACATTTTCTTCCTTCTTTCTTGGTCTCGGCTGCATACTGCAGATCTGCTCAAGTACAAGAGATTTTCAAAGAAACGCTTTGCATCTGGAACTAACAAAACTCGATTTTGGTTCCAGTTTCTCCCCCTCTTCCCTGTGCATGTTGGTGAGTAACGCCACGCTGGAGTCCGTAACTGCCTGGGTGTCACTGCTCTAACGTTGCTGTTCCAACCATCATGCTGAGTGGCGGTGTGTGAGCGGGGTTTGGCGTAGCACCGTTTCTTTATTTGCTTTTAAAAGGTAAATTTTATGTAGGTCAGAAAGAAAAGTGGTACCTGAAACTTTACTGCCTCCTGAACTTGTGCTGCTACACTGGAGCGTGACTGTACTGATGGTTCTTTGACAAATGAGCAAATAAATAACAGCTGGAAACCGAGCATCGGTGGGGTGGCCTGGAAGAGGGGGAATCCTTATCTCACTATTGTTTTATTTTTTTTGTGCTAGCGACTGAAGACGAGCAACTGTAAGCGTTTTTGTATCTAATCTTGGGGGGCAGCAGGTGGCATTTTGGGGAATCCTCTGGGGATTTATTCAAGGCTTGCTACAACTGTATTTTATTTTGAAAGAATGAAGCACGTTCAGTGCTTGCTTTCCTGCTGCCCAGCGCCATTCCCTCCTCCCCAAGTGGCATTTAGGGGACCACAGTCACCCCGAACTGGCTGGGAAGGGAGCAGGGCACAGTCCTGTGCCTGCCTGCCTCCCACTTTTGGTGGGCTTTGGGATCGAGTGGGCTGGAGGCCGACACTGGGGCTCCAGCGGGGTCCAGCGTGACCCCCATCCGTGTCCGGGACCTGTCCTGAGCCTTGCAGTGTGATTTTGTGACTCGGGGCGCCTGGGCCGCGGTTTTGGGGTGCGGCGGGGCGGGGG